>NW_019384384.1:942668-979941 GCF_000671375.1 Centruroides sculpturatus | reverse complement strand
ATTTTTTATATTTAATATATTTTTTAATTAAATTATATAATATAGGCTATATGAATTAATTTTTATTCTTAATTTGAAATATTTTAACTTTTAATAGATTTTTTTTTATATGATTAATTCCATTAATACATTACATATTGATTTAAGTTTATAAATTAAATATGGTTATTATTTTATTTTAAATTATAGATTAGTATTATTTAGTTAATTAAATCTTTTCTTTTTGTATAATATAGGCCTATATATTTTTTTTTCATTGTTAAATTATATAGAGTTAAGATTTTTGATGGATTTTTTTTAAAACAAATTTACTTAATCTGTAATTTAAAAAATGGATTAAAAGTTAGTTTAAAGTGAAAATATTATCGTAAGAAAGTCGAAAATAGAAATCACAAATGGTGAGTATTTACAGGAAAGTTCTATTCACAAGTATTTGTTGATGCCTTACTGTAGTAGCACTATATCGAGGGCGTTATATCGATGTATCGTATTACGAAAGAAAAGCCATTTTGTAGAAATTCATAAAATTCTATAAAATGGAAACTTTGCTGAAAGCTTTAGAAGTGTAAGATTCTGAAGTGTTAGAATGTAACACTCCAGAGTCTTCAGCAAAGTTCTCTTTCAAAGCAAATTTTGTGAATAACAGTCGACCCCCCCTATAACACTGTTGATTATTTCGTTTTATATGAATTCCATGTTTTACGAGTCATTTAGATTTTACAAATACGTGTGCCGGGCTGTGAACAGTTCATGTATTTGTAAAATCTAAGTGATTCGTACAACATGGAATTCATATAAAACGGAATTATCAACAGTGTTATAGGGGGGTTGACTGGTATTCTGTATGGAAATCTTCAAGTAACCAGAATATTCATTTACGAACCGATAAGAATAATGTAGAAATGTAGAAAATAAATTTCGTATTTTAACTCTTTAAATCATTAATAGATTGAAAGCAAAGACAAAGTTCTCAGCTTCATTACGTCAAATGGAAATATTTACAATTCGTACATTCTGTTTTAATTTACATTGTCTAGACGTAAATCATTAACAGATGTAATAATAATAAATCTGTTTGATATAAACAACAAAGTAATAAACGGAAACTAGAATAATAGAGCTTTAAATTCGTAGAATATTCGATACGAAATTGGCTAAAGGTTATTTTATTAAATCGATTTAAAGTAATGATAAAGAATATTTCCCTCTACAAAGGAAAATATTTTCATTAAGCCATTAAATATAATTATATTTATATTATATCTGAATGACACTTTACAAAGTCGCTCTTAAGAAAAACTTAAGAGCAGATTAGAATTATTTATTAGGGAATAAATTGTTAGCCAAACTGATAATTTTAAATGAAAAATATTGAATTAAAACTGAGACAAACACGTGAAATTAAATTCGATTCGCGGTTTAATTTTCTAAATAAGAAGAGGGAAAAAATAATTGAAATGGAAGAAGTTTCAAATAAAAACATATTTGTAACAGAAAACCGTCTAAAAATCCACATTTGATTGCTATAATTGAATGTTGTTAATTCAATACATACAACGGAACTACATAATGAAATTATTTCGATCCAGACCTTGGAATTCGGTCCCTTCTGTTTCTGATTGCTACATGAAAAGATTCGATCGTTAATTTGTAGCATTTAAACAAATATTAAATATAATTTATGTGTAAATTATACTCACTTGTAAAGTTCTGATCGATGTTCGATCAAAGAACATCGAAGCAAATTGATTTAAAATATTAAAAAAGGGGCGCTTAAAGTGATTAAACTCGACCTCGTTTCTTTATAGAAAAACACGCGTCATACATTTAAACTCTTGTTAATTCTTTCTAAGAATTATTAACTATTTTATAATTCATTTTCTTAGTTTATGTATTTAATTTTTAATATTATAATTAGACCAGTTTAATTGTAAATGGAGTTACCGTTGCGTTTCCAATGATTTTCTAGTCTAGTTATTAATATGGTTTTATTTGCTTTTTCTTTTTTTGTGTGTGGGGGCAAAGAAGAAATTTGAACTAAAGCAAAACAGAATACGGAGATGAAAGAGTAAGAAACGAAGCAAAGTTTGGAAATTTCTTCTCAATGGAGCCGAAAGCATTAAAGCATTGACTTTATTTGTCTGTCTCTTATCCGTAAAGAGAGGCACAGAAATGACTGTACTCAGCAAAAGTTTAATATTAAGTTGTAGTAGAAGCAGAGAATCATTTCTGCTATATATTTTATTACACTATTGTTTTATAAGATGGTACTTTAATCGTAGTCTTATGTTTTCCCAATTCGAGCGGTCTTAATGCATACAACAGAAATAATCTAATCAAACATAAAAGCTTTCTCTAATACCCAAAGAATAAAAATTTCGGGCAAAGAAAACACAAGCAGGAATATTCTTTCTCAACTAATCGTTATTACTAATTTTGTTTGAATTGTCTTTTTATTGGATTAGAAAATGAGAAAAATCTTTATAATCTATTCAAATATGGTGTAAAAAAAATAGTCACGAGTAGGATTAAAGAATAATAGCATCACTATTCGATAAATATTCTCTTTTTTTTAAAAAAAAAATTCTTTTACAGAATAAAAATAGCAATTTTTGTTAAATCTTTTACTATTTTTATTTAAATTCGGAACAATTCTGTAGCTTAAATACAACCGACATTAGGAGGGGACCCGAATTAGAACAGTACACTCATCCCTGTACCATTATAAATGTATATACAATATCTTCATCCATAGCACTAGCGTGTATTGTACATGTGTACACGTGCGTTTACCATATTCAAATCTTTCTCCTGCACTTTATTTAATTAATTAATTTATTTATTTACTTATAAATATAAGGGATGACCCCCGGTTACGCTTCNTTTCGTATTGCAAAAAGTTTCGTAAATTAATTAAAATCCAATTACTAAAGTACGTATGCGTATCCATTTAATAACAACAATTACATATATTTAAATGTTAGAAGATGCTAGAAAAAATAATTACTTAAAATTTTTTTTTTTTAATTTTCCTCTTTTTACATAAAAATGATATATGATGATAATTAAAAATTCAATTTTATGCCTTAGGAATAACAACTTTCTCTTCTACTGTCAAGATTTCAAGATAATACTTTTAACATTTTTTAACTTATTTAATATTTGTTTTTTGTGTATCGGAAGAAACGTTTTCATTAACTTCAAAGACTGGCGAAATATCATAAAAAATATTTCAGTAAATTAACATAAGTTAGGATAAAAGAAATAAAATCTTGATGTTATTTATCTGCTCGTAACAAATCATAAATATTCATTAGCTATACTAATTTAATTTAGAAACTTCGTCTTTGAAAATATTTACTTTTGATAGATACACCAGAGAAAATGGAATTTGTAATTTGATCATTTTTTTTAATGTTAAGTTGTGTTAATCTTTAATTTTATTTTATTATATCAAAGAACCTTTCAAAAATGAAAAAAAAAATCACTTATAAAATGTCTTTATAGTTAATTTTTTCATAAAATTCACATTAATACAATTACATTTTTTAAAAATACAAAGCCATTATTTAATTTTATTTTATTATAGCAAAGAACCTTTCAAAAATGAAAAAAAAAATCACTTATAAAATGTCTTTATAGTTAATTTTTTCATAAAATTCACATTAAATTCGTTAATATTATCAAGAATTTCACTAACCACTGCTACATTTAGTTATATTACAAGCCTTGATTTAGCAAACCTCTAAAAGTGGCGCTAAATCGAAATTTGGCGCTAAACCGAATGACCTCGAACAGTATGAATTGGGCTGAAAGTACGTAATTTTAGGTTTGTGCGTGTGTTACTATTCGATATTTGTAGGGAATATCCATTTACAAGTATTTGTTTTCAGAGGGCGTTATATCGAGGTTATATAATATAGTAAAAAAATTAATTATTTTCGTGTTATTATTATTATTATTTTTTTAACATTATAGTTTCACGATTGATTAAATATGCCAACAAAAACAAATTATCCGAAGTGTATTTTTTATATTTAATATATTTTTTAATTAAATTATATAATATAGGCTATATGAATTAATTTTTATTCTTAATTTGAAATATTTTAACTTTTAATAGATTTTTTTTATATGATTAATTCCATTAATACATTACATATTGATTTAAGTTTATAAATTAAATATGGTTATTATTTTATTTTAAATTATAGATTAGTATTATTTAGTTAATTAAATCTTTTCTTTTTGTATAATATAGGCCTATATATTTTTTTTTCATTGTTAAATTATATAGAGTTAAGATTTTTGATGGATTTTTTTTAAAACAAATTTACTTAATCTGTAATTTAAAAAATGGATTAAAAGTTAGTTTAAAGTGAAAATATTATCGTAAGAAAGTCGAAAATAGAAATCACAAATGGTGAGTATTTACAGGAAAGTTCTATTCACAAGTATTTGTTGATGCCTTACTGTAGTAGCACTATATCGAGGGCGTTATATCGATGTATCGTATTACGAAAGAAAAGCCATTTTGTAGAAATTCATAAAATTCTATAAAATGGAAACTTTGCTGAAAGCTTTAGAAGTGTAAGATTCTGAAGTGTTAGAATGTAACACTCCAGAGTCTTCAGCAAAGTTCTCTTTCAAAGCAAATTTTGTGAATAACAGTCGGACCCCCCTATAACACTGTTGATTATTTCGTTTTATATGAATTCCATGTTTTACGAGTCATTTAGATTTTACAAATACGTGTGCCGGGCTGTGAACAGTTCATGTATTTGTAAAATCTAAGTGATTCGTACAACATGGAATTCATATAAAACGGAATTATCAACAGTGTTATAGGGGGGTTGACTGGTATTCTGTATGGAAATCTTCAAGTAACCAGAATATTCATTTACGAACCGATAAGAATAATGTAGAAATGTAGAAAATAAATTTCGTATTTTAACTCTTTAAATCATTAATAGATTGAAAGCAAAGACAAAGTTCTCAGCTTCATTACGTCAAATGGAAATATTTACAATTCGTACATTCTGTTTTAATTTACATTGTCTAGACGTAAATCATTAACAGATGTAATAATAATAAATCTGTTTGATATAAACAACAAAGTAATAAACGGAAACTAGAATAATAGAGCTTTAAATTCGTAGAATATTCGATACGAAATTGGCTAAAGGTTATTTTATTAAATCGATTTAAAGTAATGATAAAGAATATTTCCCTCTACAAAGGAAAATATTTTCATTAAGCCATTAAATATAATTATATTTATATTATATCTGAATGACACTTTACAAAGTCGCTCTTAAGAAAAACTTAAGAGCAGATTAGAATTATTTATTAGGGAATAAATTGTTAGCCAAACTGATAATTTTAAATGAAAAATATTGAATTAAAACTGAGACAAACACGTGAAATTAAATTCGATTCGCGGTTTAATTTTCTAAATAAGAAGAGGGAAAAAAATAATTGAAATGGAAGAAGTTTCAAATAAAAACATATTTGTAACAGAAAACCGTCTAAAAATCCACATTTGATTGCTATAATTGAATGTTGTTAATTCAATACATACAACGGAACTACATAATGAAATTATTTCGATCCAGACCTTGGAATTCGGTCCCTTCTGTTTCTGATTGCTACATGAAAAGATTCGATCGTTAATTTGTAGCATTTAAACAAATATTAAATATAATTTATGTGTAAATTATACTCACTTGTAAAGTTCTGATCGATGTTCGATCAAAGAACATCGAAGCAAATTGATTTAAAATATTAAAAAAGGGGCGCTTAAAGTGATTAAACTCGACCTCGTTTCTTTATAGAAAAACACGCGTCATACATTTAAACTCTTGTTAATTCTTTCTAAGAATTATTAACTATTTTATAATTCATTTTCTTAGTTTATGTATTTAATTTTTAATATTATAATTAGACCAGTTTAATTGTAAATGGAGTTACCGTTGCGTTTCCAATGATTTTCTAGTCTAGTTATTAATATGTTTTTATTTGCTTTTTCTTTTTTTGTGTGTGGGGGCAAAGAAGAAATTTGAACTAAAGCAAAACAGAATACGGAGATGAAAGAGTAAGAAACGAAGCAAAGTTTGGAAATTTCTTCTCAATGGAGCCGAAAGCATTAAAGCATTGACTTTATTTGTCTGTCTCTTATCCGTAAAGAGAGGCACAGAAATGACTGTACTCAGCAAAAGTTTAATATTAAGTTGTAGTAGAAGCAGAGAATCATTTCTGCTATATATTTTATTACACTATTGTTTTATAAGATGGTACTTTAATCGTAGTCTTATGTTTTCCCAATTCGAGCGGTCTTAATGCATACAACAGAAATAATCTAATCAAACATAAAAGCTTTCTCTAATACCCAAAGAATAAAAATTTCGGGCAAAGAAAACACAAGCAGGAATATTCTTTCTCAACTAATCGTTATTACTAATTTTGTTTGAATTGTCTTTTTATTGGATTAGAAAATGAGAAAAATCTTTATAATCTATTCAAATATGGTGTAAAAAAAATAGTCACGAGTAGGATTAAAGAATAATAGCATCACTATTCGATAAATATTCTCTTTTTTTTAAAAAAAAAATTCTTTTACAGAATAAAAATAGCAATTTTTGTTAAATCTTTTACTATTTTTATTTAAATTCGGAACAATTCTGTAGCTTAAATACAACCGACATTAGGAGGGGACCCGAATTAGAACAGTACACTCATCCCTGTACCATTATAAATGTATATACAATATCTTCATCCATAGCACTAGCGTGTATTGTACATGTGTACACGTGCGTTTACCATATTCAAATCTTTCTCCTGCACTTTATTTAATTAATTAATTTATTTATTTACTTATAAATATAAGGGATGACCCCCGGTTACGCTTCTGAAACAAGTATTAATTAGATATATATTCAGATTTTCGATATCATATCGTAATGGTATTGTATGGTACATTATATTAATATTATGATAGTAATGTACTGCGATTTGATATATGTACTACTACTACTACTACTACTACTACTGATGATGATGATGATGCTACGTGTTCCATACACAAAATTCGGGTTGACAAATTGCATCAAAAGAGGGCAGCACAAGATTTAAAATATCCACCACTTCCTCCTCCTCTCTAAATATTAGTTACAGTGTTGATCCATTTTTAACTGGCAGTAACATCGAAAAATGTCATTTTGTTCTTCTCTTTTCGAGCAAATCGCCAACACAATAATAATAACAAAACTACTACAAAAATAACGCTTAACTTCTTCAATAGACAATAAGTTTTCTGAAAGTGCTTCGTGAGAGCTTTAAAACACAAGTGTGGGTTTGCGTGCGTTTGAAGGTGAAACAGCGTGGTCTTTGCGATCGTTTGTTGTTATCACGCACACTCACGAACACTATTTCCGCTTTTCGTGAATAGCGTGGCGCAACCGGATCATATAAGGAACTATCACGATTTTTGACGGATAAGTAAAGAAATACTGTATTTTTAATTCTGATATTTCAACTTTAAAACAACGTCCTCCATGGAAAACGATATTTGCAATACCATATTGACAAGTTCTTCAAGGATATTGACATACACAAGTTTGGATTAATGTTTGGATCCGTCTTATATCGAGATATTGACATCTCGCTCATCGAAGAATTAATGTTCGAACCATTTTTTATAAAGAATATCGGCAGATTTTTTTATTACTTTTTAATGGTTAAATAACTCATTAATACGTATGCAAGAATTACGAGCTACAGGTTTATATAATTTACGTATAAAATTCATACTTTATAGATAAATTAAGAAAATATTTTACTTTATCTGGTATGTGTTCCTTTAGACAAATGACAAACTCATAAATCAAAACCACATTCTTGAAAATCTTTATATTTTTCTAGTAGATTTATTCAGAAAAAAAGTCTTTCTCCGTTAATGTTACTTAATTTATGATTATTGCTCGTCACGCATATCGATCATCTCATTTTAAGTTAAAAAATAAAAAAAAAAAAAGCGTTAAGAATGTCAAAGATGTCTTGACATTCCAAATGTCGATGACATGTCTCCAACTTTTTTCTCTTCTTTATAAATTAAACTTTAGTGTGTGACCTTAATAAAGCAGATAGTCTTGACTTCCTGGACAGTATTAATTAGCGAGTACTTGCCTTTATTAAAAATATCAAGAAGTTAAAATAAAGTTATTTTGTTGATAAGGCCACACACGATTTTTACTAAAAATCAAGTGCAATGGAATCGACTTTGATTCATTTCTGTCGATGATTAGTTAATTTCGTTATCTCGTAAAAGGTCTCTTACAAAATTGGATAATATTAAATGAATTTTTATAATGATTTTATCTTGAAAAAGACAAGAAAAATTGAATAGAAGAAAGAACTAAGATTCGTATAAACTCTAAAGACAGCTGAATTTAATCGACCTTGAGTTTCATGAAATAATAAACTCTGTAGCCTACGCTTTGTCTAAGATAAATTATGTACATCGAGTAAATATTCAAGTAAACAGGATGGGAGAAAAAAAAGGAAAACTTTTTCTTAATTGATTCCCACACATCCCGAATTTGAGAGTTCATTCCATGCACACGATAAACCCTCTTTGCATATTGTATTGCTAGTAATTAACAATAAAATTCACACTAGAAATTGTTGTTTAATAAAATATCGAAGAGTTGTCGACGGATCGAACTTTTTAAAAGGAGCTATTCGAGTCGAATAAAGATGATAGATGTAATAAAATAAATAGAATTCAATAGAAAAGTTCTTTATTTATATTTTGAGATTTGATCCGGATGGAATAAAGGTGTGTTTTTTATTGTTTTTTTACATGGCAGAATGATTATTCGAGCGTTAAATCTTTGTTGTCTTCCGGAAGAATAATAACGGATATTCTTATTGCTTCTGGGAAAAATATATCTATGCTTAGAAAGGAGTGAGATGTTAGAAGACATTAATTGACAAGTTAAAAGACAGTCTAGACTAACTAACAAAATATTTTTGATGGAATTCCTAATTGATATTTTAAGAATTTTGAATTTTCTACGTAGATTAATCATTGGCGAATCTATAAACAATTAACAGTTTTAAAAATAGAATTTGAAGGAAAAGTGGCGAGTGGTTAAGATGTAGGGCTTCGAAGAGGGGGGTTTAAGATAGTCCACACTACAGCTAATATTCATCTAGTAGTAATTTATGTTAATTTGACTAATTAGAATTAATTGCAAAAGAATTCGACAATTTTCTATCATTAGAGCTTCATTATTTAATACTCCAGCAAATTAGCCCAGAAATTTGTCATTAGAATGCGTATTTGTTCAATGGAAAAGAAAGGTTCTCCAGAAAAAATTATCGATCTGAGCTTTCAGAATTTCGAGGAGTTTCTACGAACTTCAGATAACTAATTCGATGATTTGTGACAGATTTTTCTCATCTTAATCGCATATTCGACAGAATAAGATAGAAATTGCAAGGAAACAATCGTTGTTCTTGTACCATTTCTTCACTGAACATATTTTATACTCAAGGAAATTTATTGAGAGAATTTCCTTTCAGAGATGTTCTTCCGCAATATCAATAATCAATTGCTATGAAACAATAATCGAAAGGTTTATATGATTATAAGAATTTCAGCCATCTTCTGAATGTCCTATCAAAGAAAAATAGCAAAAGAAACCGAACTCAACAACGATATTACATGCAAAGGATTTTTATCTACGGAATTTATTCAATAAAAAATATCTCCTCCGCTCCGTTGGAATGATAAAAACGGTTTATTCATAACAATATTTCGAGATGAAAAGCTCAATTTAAATAATAAATAAACTTATATTTTCGGTATCCTTTCTGATTTAAAATAATAATAACTTAGAACGTAGGGAAGCCCATTATGACCCATCAAGTTTGGACTATTATTATTGAACCATTTCCGATTTCATCCCCCAAGAAATAACCTAGAGTCTAGGCGATAGGTTAGTCATTTCTAGGAAAAAAAAAATTGGAAATGACCAAAATAATAGTCCAAACTCTCTCTTGATGGGCCATAATGGATCCATCTTATTTTCTGTATTCATAATTATCAAAATTGTTAACCTATTTGCAGTGGAGATAAATATTAAAACGTCGTTGGTACGTATTAATCCGGATTAACATCAAGATAATCCTGGCTCAAAACCGCCTCGAAACTAATCCTTCTAACTGCTACAAACCTCGTCAGTCGATAGCATCCTATCGCGAGCCAATGCACTCGCTTATTGTAGTCCTTCTGCAGCATTAATCCCATAGTAGTACGATATTCGCTTTAATGGTCGCATTGTTGCTTTTTATACACTTCTAAGAAACATTTACAAATACTTTTATTTATTGCAAACAACCTGATCAATTTTTCCCATAATTAATTCACTACTTAACTAACTTTCGTGTGGATACAAATAAGCATTATTACGGGGAGTACTTCAGGTACCGCGGCACCTCCTTAATATCAAATCAATCACTTTTATTACTTTAAAATAAAAATAAATATAATAATGCATATCGCAAGACATAAATAAGGTAATTAAAGTAATACTAAGGTAATTGAGTAACATTTACTGAAAAAAAACACCCATTGGTCTCTCGAGCAGCATCCATTTTGGATGCTTCTGGAGACAGATCCTGGTTATCCCGCTGATTATATCACAAATTTAAATATTGATTTTTAAATAGAATATGGTTATTACTTTAAAATAAAAATAAATATAATAATGCATATCGCAAGACATAAATAAGGTAATTAAAGTAATACTAAGGTAATTGAGTAACATTTTCTGAAAAAAAAAAACACCCATTGGTCTCTCCAGCAGCACCCATTTTGGATGCTGCTGGAGACAGATCCTGGTTATCCCGCTGATTATATCACAAATTTAAATATTGATTTTTAAATAGAATATGGTAAATATTATAATATTAAACTAGAGAAAATTTTTTTGAATCTCTCTCATTTTTCTTTTCCAAAATTTTCAAATTTTATTGATAAATCGTTAGAATGTATTGTATTTATTTGTATTGTTTACAATTACTGTAAATAGATAAATTCAATGCTTATTATTTTATATTTTCTATTCCATTTAAATTATTTAATTAAAGAATTAATTAGAATTGTTTATTATTATTATTTTTTTAAAAATAAATTTCGAATTTGTTCGTTTAGTTTGAATAGGAAAATAAAAGCAATTCTCTTTTATATCCTTCAATTTCTTACATAAATTGAGTAAATTCATTATTTAATTTAATTTTAATCGTATTTTGTAATTCGTGATCTCTCTCTCTCTCTCTCTCCGGTTAAGTTCCGTAATTGGTATTAATTGTGGAGAATAGTTAAAATAGATTTCCTCCGGTTTAACTAAACTTATCACTTATAGTTTTATAAATATTTTAACTTTTTTGTTCAATTTTTCAAACCCGGTTGCTAGAAAATTTCGAAAATACTTAGAAATAAAGGTATAAAGGGATTTTCAGAATTTTTCTCCTTTTCAAAACTTTTAAATCTGAAATCTTTGGAATGAACGAATCTCGAATTATAAACAAAAAAAAAAGAAAAGGAAAAAAATAAGAGGGATTTTCAAAAAAATTTAAGCTCTTAAACATAAAAATTTTGGTTTTTTTCGGATTTTTTTCCCCGTTAATACATTCAAAAACCCTTGAAAAATTGAAGTTTCTAGCTAAAATGGAATAAAATTTTGTTAAGTAAATAAGTCTGCTTAAGTAACATGCATAGAGTATTGAAGATATAAATTTAGGAATTTATTCTGACCATCTAATCTATCAATTAGTTCTCTGGCCAAACTGATGAATTTTAAAGTGAAATAAAGTTTTATCGATCTTTTGAAGATATTCTACCTCACCAACATAAATAAAATATCGGATAATCTGTCTTAACAGATTGCTCAAGAAAGTTTCTTATTTATTCCTACAGTATGTGCTATTTTGCAATTTTTCCAACTAGTATAATGAAATTTTAATAATATATTCTACTTTAACCGATTAACTTAAAAATTAACTACACGTAAGCGTATTATTTATTGATTTTTTTTAATCGTCGCGTAAATATAGGCCTATATAGTTGAAACCTCTCTAAAAGAACACCCCTTCAAAGCGACCACCCTTCAATAGAGACCACTTTTACTCGGAAGTATTACAAGTATCAAAGTAGGTGTTTTACTGTATTTTTTTTTTTTAGCAAAGAAAGTATAAGAAAAATAATTTTTCTGGAGATTTTACGTGGAAATCAACAAACATTTTACACTTTAATATAGCGTGATAAAGAAAGGAGTCTCGAGTAACATAAATCTATTGAATTTACGGGTTAGAAACATAAATAAATAACGAAATGGAAACGAAATAAAACAAACCCAAACGGTCCTAAGATCCTAATTTAATTTTTATGAAAACAGTACAAAGTTTTTTTTTTCACTTTTATTTCAAGGTAAACTCTCATTTACGACGGAATTGTTTTTAAGGAAGAAAAGCTATTTGCCTGGTCGATCGCTCTTATAAATTTTAATAATAATACCGTACAAATTTCCTATGTACGGTAGGATATAGGAAGAAGCATTCAAGTCACGTATCAGAGCAGAAGCCACTAAAGAACAGCAACATGATTTCCAAAACGCATAACAACTATACAACTGCAGAGAGACAACACGCTTCTTCGGCAAACACGCAAACTACCTCAAAACGGAAACGTATAATAAAGTGGGAAGCACGTGACTAAATATAAAGTCACGTGTATCGTTGGAGGTGTTGAACTGAGGACTACAACCTTTATTTTGCTGTGGAAAAATCTATAATCGAGTTTGGTCGAAATCGATTATTAAATCGTAATTTTTTTATACACAAAAATCAATCGAATAAGATTAAATTTCGCTGTTCAGACCCGGTATAACGTTTTTTTTTTAAAAAAGTTAATGGTACGTCTTGTACGATTTGGTTAGTCTACATAAATTATATTTTTAAGAAAAGATAAAACGACAAACAAAGAAAAACTTCCTAATTACCATTCAAAAAAGAATTCAGATCAACAATTATGGATAGGGGAAAGATTCGTCCAGTTGAATTTTGTTGATTGGGTATACAGCAATAATAATTCATTCGTTCTCATGCAGACCAAAATGTAAATGGAATTCTGAGTGAAGAAATACAAGTCAAAGCCTCTTCTGTTGGTTACAGAGAGCAGAGAAAAGCCTCCCTTGGGGCTTCTCTGTGTTTGGACAGATCAATGTTTACTCGGTAATTGTAACTTTTAATGGCGTGTCAGTCCCACGACGCTCAGCGAGAGTAAATACACACACGAACTCTCTCTCTTTCTCTTCTTCTTCTTTTTCTTTTTTTTCTTTTTTTTTAGTTTTAGTTTTTTCCTTCTTATGACTTCTCTCTGACTTTTTCCAAATTCAGATGTTATGTGGAGCTCCGACCGCTTTTATTTCGCTGTTTTCCTATTATTTTTGCTTTAAATATAAAGATTCTCGGAATGATCAATCCGATATAAAGTCGCTTTCGTTGATATTTATTTTAAACAACGCATTTTATTCAAAAAATTTAGAAAAAAAAAAGTATATATATATGTAAGCCTATATACATTTGTATTCTAAGTAAACCGGTGCCGAATATTTTACGGAAATCTAAAAAAAAAAATATAGTATAAATATAGTTTATTTTTTATTTAAATATAAAAAAAATTTAAATAGTTTAAATATGGATATATTTTAATTAAATACACTCGAATCTTCAACAACGACCACCTTTAAACAGTAGCCATTTTTTCGGGAAATTTGAACAAAAATGTATACAAAATAACCTCCAAACAACGGCCATTTTTTACGTTCCCCTCAATGGCCGATGTTCAGAGGTTTCATATCAAAGGATTTTTTAATAGATTATGACCCTAGAAAATAAGATATTTAAATTAACTAATGCAAATTTAACTAATTAAAATCACCAGAATGGAATTGCCTAGTCATAGAAAAATTCACAGTATTGTTTGGGTTTTTCTATGACTAGGCACGATTCGCGCATTTCCGAATTATTTTTGAATTTTTTCCTACATTATATCTAATTATAGAAAATAGTCATATAACAAAGACTCATTTAAGATCATTTAAATGAGCTTAAATTATTAAGTTATAAATCTTTTAATAGCTTCGTAAGTACAGTAAACGTTAACAATAAAAGAAATTAGAGATATTTGATAACTTCAATCGTAAGTTTATGATATTTAATTAACGAGTAAATTATTATTAAAAAGTAAATAGTTTTAAAAATAAAATATATGGAATTATAATCGATTTAAAAAAGAAAAAATTAGCTGATTTTATTAAAAATTCTTGTCAGTGTTCTGAAACGATATCGATCTCTGCGAACCACAAAGAATTAAGTGCATGCTTGTGTTTTAATTGGGCCCTCTTAGCTACTACATCAAACGGTTTACTGACACTTTGGCAACTGTCAATTTGGCTAATATTTACGTTAATTACGGAATTGTCTCAACACCACATGAAAAATATAACGAAGAAAAGCTCTCTTTTGACTGATAAATTTTCTTTATTTCTTTCAGAACAGAGATGGGAACTCGAAACATTGCTGAAATTCACTTGATAACAGCTGATAAAATGATACAATACTTTCCCCAAAATGATGGGTGATTTAGATGAGTTATAACTCGTTTAGCTGCCTTATTTTGGTTCTATATGAACGAACTGACCTTCATAATGCTCAGTGGATGAGCCGGATGCTTGCACGTTGCTTGTATACATGGTACACGTAATTAAAAGTACTATGTTCAACGCTGTCTACGGAGATATTTAGCAGTCCAAATACACACAAATTTGATACTGCGACATTTTGAGACATAAGGAAAATGTTTTCATAAAAAAATTATTACCAAACTTCGCCACTATGGCACTTTTGGCGCTGCAGTTTCATATGTGAGGATACTTAAAAAGTGTGGTTTATCGAGAACATGCAAAATTTGGCAACCTTAAAAAACAATATCAAACTGCATCACGGAGGAACAATTACTGTCGATCGTTGAATATACTGTTCGTCATCCTTAGATTTTGAACCTTCAGAATGGGGTTCACATTGAATAGTATTTCCTACATCGTTAAGGTCTCTAATAGCACGACTGTCTTGTAAAAATAAAATGTTCTTTGCTTACAGCGCTAAAAGTGCCGCAGTAGTAAGTTTTAGTACTAATTTTTTTTTTCTCACGGAAATGTCTTTCGTACATCCTGAAATGTCACCAGAACAGATTTCTAGTCGGCACTGAACAGGGATACAATATAACAGGTCATTCTAAAATGCTTCATTGAAAATATGTTTTTGTTTTTGAATGATGTACAGTACTAATTTATCATTAAAGATAATTACTCTACAGATTACTCAGCAATTTTAATTTATACAAAGATAGGACTATTAAAAGATTTTCTCGTCATCATATCGTATTTTATATAATTTTTTACATATTATAGAAAGTATATTTCCAAAAAAGATATTCAAAATTTTATATCAATTAGTGTATCATTTTCTTACTTGGTATTTTGAACTATGTACAGTTCAAAATTCACGATCATTAGATTACATTGTTCGTATCTTCGTTTTACTTTCCTGGCTGTTATAACGTAATATTGTAATCGTGTCACATTTGACCCTCCGGGTTTTTGGAATCTCGACATTTTTAGACCTCTTCAACCTAAAAAAGTCTAAAACACTAATACCCTGCGTGTGCGTATTTTGATGTCTATTTCCTTTAACATCTCGGGATTGAGTAAAAATTACGAAATGATATTTAGCATAGTAACTTGTATATAAGGAGCATTGAAACTATTAAATTTTGGTGATTAAAATAAAGAAATTTCTCACAATTCAACAAAATTACTCCTCTTAAACTTTTGTTATTATTTAAATTTTATATCGTAGTATAATTGAAAATTATCGGAATTCCTAATGGTCTCGCTCGAGTGTCAGAAAAGTCGGGCAAGAGCCCTTGCCAGCTTTTTTTTGGAGCTAGAAACAGACTAAAAATTTTAGTTGAACTCGAAATTAATAAATGAAAAGTCGATATTTGTCAAAGATTAAAAATCAACGAGAAAGAAAAGCATTGTATTAGATTATTATTATTATTATTATTTTATTTGGATTCTTATGAAGCTTTAAAAACCTGTACGAAAATTGCAAATATTTCGTTTAGATTTTATTTCTTTATAGTATACTTTCTATAAAATATGTTACAAACGTTACTTAGAAATAATGTAAGCTACATTTTTTTTCGTAGCTAAAAGCAGACATTTTAAACAATTATTATTTTAATTGTATAAATAAAAGAATATAGAAAAATCTGCAATTTCTTATGTTTTCATCTCACCAAAAGACTGACAACAACATCAGAAACATTTATTCAAAATGAATTTTCTGATGCTGTTGTCAGTCTTTTAGTAAGATGAAAATATACATAAAATCAACAACATTTTGAATATTCCTCATACAGTATCTTATTAACAGTAAAAGTTTATTCTTTAAAAGAATTAACATAAATTAATTTAAAGTAACCGTTTACATTAATACTAATTCTTGCACATGTTTAAGTGTATAATAAGTTGTTTTTAATAATGATTATATGGTTATATAATATGAAATTAATCTTCATATAAATTTTATTAGTCAATTGTATTTGAAACAGGTTAAAATTCCAAAAAATAAGAAAAAATTTATTTTCTATATTTCATAATTTTTTTAAATTGATGCAATGTATTTTTTAAACTTAAATTAATTAAAATTTAAGAAAATAAAAAAAGTTTAAATTAAGGTTGAATTTTACTTATAAATTGAGTAAAAAATATGTATATATCGTGATGAAACTTTGGGCTTAAGTAGAAAAATTCAGCAACGAATTGCTTAACTTTTCCGGCAACATTTCATAACGCCATCTGTTATCATATTTTATTTTTAAAATTTTTATATTTTTAATTATTATAAAATGGCAAAAAGCTTAATTTTGAGGGTAGGAATGGGTTTTTATAAAAATTGTAAATGCTAATAACGAGTAAAATAGTCATTAAGTCCGACCCTACTGGAGATACACACGACCCCCTTTATCTCGCCACCCCTCCACCTTTATTCACCAAAATTTAATAGCATCAATCTCCATAATAAGCAAACCTCCCTGCAAAATTTCAGAAATTTTCGACAAAAAGCATAGGAGTTATTAAGCTTCAAACAGGATGAACAAAATCGTGCCCCCCCAAACATTAACACCCGTACATACAGGAAAAAAAAGACCCAATTTTTTTGCATTTCTCGACGTTTCAAGGTGTCCTGAGTCCAAAAATTAGGGGTTATTTTTGACCAATCGCCATATTTTCCCTCTGTTAGGGGAGATCGGGGCAAGATCGGCATGTTAAGCTTTACTTAAATTTTGTGTAATAAATACTGCTGTAAACTGAAAAAAAAAGCTTTGCATATTGTCTATTGGATTGTTACCTTACTATAGAACTGGTTAAAATCAGTTTGGAAATTAAAATAATTAAAATAATTACAACTTTACAAGAAGAGAGAAATTGACGAAGTTGCCCCGGGTATAGGGGCAAGATCGGCAACTTCTCTCTTTTTGTAAAGTTGTAATTATTTTAATTATTTTTATTAAAGTTGCCCCTGGTATAGGGGCAACAGTAATGGGGCAAGATAGGCACGTATATAAAATTATGTTATTAACAATGTATAAGTTGGAATTCACTATTAAAACAAAGAAATACAAATCCAACACCCATTTAATATTATTACAACGAAATGCAAGTTCAAAGACATATATACATGAATAACAAATGCAAACATGTTTTCATTTATCATCTGTTTGATTTTTATCCTTTGCTTCTAATGTGGCTTTATGTTGCCGATCTTACCCCGCTAGTCATGATTTCGAAACATTAAGTACAACCCTGAGAACAGAATGCCAAGCCACGATCTGGCCACGTGAATAAGTTGAAGTTACATCCTTCTAACAGGAAAAGTAACTTTCGTTATCATGGAATTATAACAAAACCTGCCAATTCAATATAAATGGAAAAAAAATATTATATGGAATTCAACGAAAATGAAAATTTGCTTGATAATTCAACTACGCTTGTTGGAGAACAATAAAAACACTACACTCAACAAGCCACCAATAAAACTCAACTGCCTAACCTATAATCAAAGTCTCCTTTTAATTTGTTTTTTAAAAAAAGCGCTTGACAAACTTGCCCCGCATGCCGAAGTTGCCCCGATCTCCCCTATATATAACAGTCGGAAAATAAGAGAAAAACAAAAAAAGAATTTATTTGCTTGTATCGTACATGAATTCTAAATAAATAAAAATATATTTATTTTATCTTTAACATTCATTTAAATTATTACAATTTTTCAATAATTTTATAATCTAAAATATAGATTCGTTATTTCGTTTCATTTAATGAATAATTATTAAATTGATATAACTTAGTTAAAATTTTACGTATGAAATTTATAATATTTAAATTATATGTAATTATATTTACATATATTTTTCTATTTTCGAATTTCAAATAAACAAATATTGATAAAATAGAAATATCATACATATACAATTTAATAAAAGAATAATAACTTCATTGTAAACGAAAAGAAATATGCGGTTTAATTCGATTCGTATCTTTTCAATTGAAAGTTTTTTTTTTAAAAAAAAAGATAATATAATAAAATATTTAATAAATGATTCTCACAGGTAGATAGATTGAAAGACGTGCTGCATTAGGAATGCAAAGGGAACTAGAAAGTAAGTGGTCTGTAGCCTACGTATAAGAAACTAAGGCTCTATATATTGAACGTATAATATATTTGAAACGTTACTGGTGCATAAATTAAAAGTACGATATAACCAGTGGTAAATTATGACCTTCCGAGACTCCTTGACATAGAAGATTGGGGACCCTCTACATAATTTTACGACATCATAAACTAATAGCATCTAATTGTAGCTATAGAATTATTTATAAATTATGATATATAATTTCAACGGTAAATTTGCTTTATTATTATTACTTTTTTTACTAATTTCGGGGTACCCCCTGAGACAAATATGTTTTTGAATAAATGTTTCTGATGCTGTCTGTTTGTTTGAATAAATCTTTTAATGAGATGAAAACATAAGAAACAATTATATTTACATGTTCTTCGTATTAGTTAATAACGATATTGAAATATTATTTTAAAAAAAAGTTTAATATTTGTTATAAACGAATCTAAATTTTAATGAAAAAAACAAGAAAAATAAAACTGTTCGATATTTGAAGATTAATTACCATAAAATATCTGGAAGTTAATAAAATAAACAGTAATTCCAAGTTAATATGAAAATTCACCAATCGTAAGATTTAATAATGTTAGTGATTCATTAAATTTTTAATAATTTATTATTTTATATCGTTATTTCGACTTGTTTTTCATTTGGTAAATACAAATCTTAATATATCACCATTCTTTATTATATTAAAATGTCCACCAGTGTTTCCGGAAAACTCCACGTGGTTGACCACTCGGCCACGTGGAGTTTTCCGGATTTTATTCACGTGTTCGATTCTTAAATAGGGACCAGTTTCCCATAGAAACGCCTGATGGAAGGTATTTTATAGATCGTGTTCTGATTATCAAACAACGAAATTTTTCTTCATATTGAATAAAAAT
Source organism: Centruroides sculpturatus (assembly GCF_000671375.1). NCBI lineage: Eukaryota > Metazoa > Arthropoda > Arachnida > Scorpiones > Buthidae > Centruroides > Centruroides sculpturatus. The sequence goes on along the minus strand of NW_019384384.1, from coordinate 960,180 downwards.
TGTTAACTATGCAATCATTTATATATGTTAAAATTGCTTTTTGTTCCCCTTTGATACGGGGGCAGTTTGTTTTCCCTTAAGTCAATAAACTTGAAATTTATTAATTCGTCCATTTAATTTACTCGTAATCAAATTTATTGGGATGCAGTTTAAAAAACTGTAGGCCTATAAATTCCCACTGTTGTCCGTCTGTCGTTCCTTAATCTCGAGAAGGGATTTAGATACATGAAGGACGAGAGAGATGTGGAAACCTTAGGGGCAGAAGACCCCGATGAACTATATATGATCTTTTGATACAGACCGAAAGTCACGTTATTTAAATTCATTTTCCTCTGAAAGGAGTTAATAGATGATCTGCACGACATTATTGTTAAAGGAAAAGTTTAATGTATAGGTGCAAGCTTCTACTAATTTGAGGTGGAGAGCATATGTTTTAAATTAAATATGTGATTAATATTTAAATAATTTCTCGTTTTTATCCCATTCTTTGGGCGAGCCATTTCTATCAGATCCTTTTTCTATCGGTCTATCTAAAATATGGTCTTAGTGTAAACAGATAAAAAATTACAAATTATAAAGTATTAGGGGAGATCGGGGCAACTTCGGCATGCGGGGCAAGTTTGTCAAGCGCTTTTTTTAAAAAACAAATTAAAAGGAGACTTTGGTTATAGGTTAGGCAGTTGAGTTTTATTGGTGGCTTGTTGAGTGTAGTGTTTTTATTNCAATTGTTATGTGACATTTTCCTTTGTATGCGTAATAAATAAATAAATATCAATTTATAATCCTGTCAAATCTATATAATATTTTGCCATGAGATTAATTTTCATTTATAATAGAGCATATGCATTAATTCTAATTAAGTTTTTTAATTTGTTTATTTTCTTTAAGCCAAAATCAAACCGAATTATTTTGATAACAAAATATTCATTAAATTATTTTTATTTGTAGAAATTCTTTCTCCTACTTCTATAAATATTTTTATTTTTTGATTTTACGTGATCGATTATATAAGTATTAAACCCAATTTATACACACAAATATATTAAAACACCTTTTTTAAATCCTAGATTTAGTATAATTGATCTATTTAAAAGCAATTTTTAAAAGGAATACTGTATTATCGAACCTCCGATAACGACTACCTCTAAACAGCGGCCATTTTTTTCAGGAACTTATTTTTATAATACAAAAATGCATACAAAATAACCTCCAAACAACGATCACCTCCGAACAGCGACCAATTTTATTGTTCTCGTCAGTGGCCGTTGTTCATAGGTTTGACTGTATATAAGCTATATATATATGTGTGTGTATATTTATTTATTTTTAAATGAAAAATTTGAATTATATCGACTTATATAAAATATTTTGATAAAATAAAGATAAAAGTTTATATATGAATGAATTTCATATGAAAGTTCATTTCAATTTATAAATTTTTTAAATATTTTATCTTCTTCAGAAATTATTATTTCTATAAAATTTAAAATAAAATATATTAAGATTTCTTTTTACTTCTTAAAAAAAAATTGTTTATTTTAATAGATTTAAGCTTATTTCTGTAGAGAGAGAGAGAGAGAGAGAAGAGAGAGAATTTCTCTTTACGATTTCTTTCTTCTTAATTTATGTTTTTATATACTTTATGAAATATGAAATTCAGAAATATTTACGATCCGAGAACTCCATCTTCAGTATCTTTAGTCTTTTGTGTTTAATCTATCAATTCATTTATTTTGATAGTAAACTTAATTAGAGATGGAAAGTTTTCAATTGAAAATATTTTGTTTCTGCTTGGCATATCAAGCATTTGTAAGATTTAGTTATCTACAATGTTTCTTACTTATTTCCTGTTTTGAATTTTATAAATATTTAGTTAAAAAAGCATACGTATTGTCCATTAAAGAAGATTATAAACTAATTTTAAAGATATGATGCGAACAAACAATACACTTTCGTGTTGCAGTATCTAAGAATTTATTACGTACTATTAATAATAAACTTTCTGCTATCATATTCAGTATTAATTATTAGAATTTATAACATTATACAGTGCAATACAAGGAAGTGTAAGAAAATATATTTATTTACACTATTTTCAGCAATTTTGCAATATGTTCTAGAAATATATTAATTTCTAGAACATAATCCAAAAATTTATTTAAATTGTCTGCATAGTTTAATTAAACTAATCTGTATTTGAAATTTTCACTATATAATACTTGTAAACAGCTTATAACATTTATAAAATATATTTTTCTTCTTGCAACATTTATGATAAAATAATATTTTATAAATTTAAACTATGAATTAATATTAAATTACTCCATTATCAACTTCATATTTTCTGATTAGATTCTTATTTATAAGAGTCCTATTATTCCAATATCTAGAAATTTTTTATATAATTTTTCTTAATCTGCGCTTATAGATAGTCCATATATTTTCATTCTCATTACTAATGCAAGTTACCTTTCATGTAGTTAAGGCAAACGTTAATTGACCTCCCTTTCACTATATATCCTTTTAACCTCTTCTTCTCATTCGTCAGTTCCTCAAGTTTAAGTTAATCTGACGTATTCGGTCTTTCAATTGTTCTGTTTTTCATTATATTATAGTAAGTTTGTGGTTTGATTTAATAGGATACAGAATTCCAAGAAGGGATGCTTCTGGGGAGGACATTCTATGGGACTTTATTTACAAACTGATCCTTATTTAAGTGTTAGGCACTTGAAAACTTAACGTGATCACGAGTGAATCCACAGTGTTCAAGAGTTTTATCTACCGGAAATTATAGTAAAATAGGGGAACCCATTATGTATATTGATCAAAATAATAGTACAAACTGGGGCTACATTAGATTATTTTTTGTATTATTATTTTTTCATTATTCTATAAATATATGCGCGAATATTTTTAATATACGTTTATTTTTTTATTACGCTTAAAATCGATATAATTACCATTATTATTATTATAGAAATGAAATCTATTTTTTCAGAAGAATTTTTTATTCATCGTTTTACAAGTTGAAACATGATTTCTAAATTTTCAGATTAGGATTTTATATTATTTCGCTTCCTGAAGTACGTGATGAGATTTCTTAATCAATCCCATTCAACATTTACATAACATTACACCGTTAAACTTATAACTTAACTCGGTTTTCTTAAACAATATTAAAATATGTTTCAGAGTGCGTAAGCTTATTTAATCATTTACCAGAATCCGATTTTCTTAAATAAAATCATATGAAACTTAATTTATCATATCGCTTATAGAATGAATTATATTTATTCTCTAAGCGAAAATTAATAACTGTATCATTACTAAAAAGTATTCTATAGCATCGCCGTTCATGTTTTAAACTAATACTGGTTAATTATAATGATATTTAAAGTTTGAATATTAAAAAATAAATTCAGAAAACTATTTTACAAAAGTTAATATAAAAAATAAGAAGATTTAATAATTGAAAATAACGAAATAATTATAAAATATAAAAAGTAAGCTTTCATTCTTCAAATATCTATCAAAAGCAAAAGGGGCTCCATTGTACCAAGCTTTCGAAGTTCCTTTTTTACCTATAGCCTATATTTGTTAATGACAATTATCTGTTCGAATAACAGAGGCGGTTAAGACAACAAACAGCCTACCACTCACTCTGGGGAACCTAGGGTCGTATTCTGGCAATCAAAATTATAGGAATTTTTTTAGGGTGCTCTGTCCCGAATATGTCGGATCTCGTCCCTCACTTCCGGCTTTCCCTATTGTAGGGACCTGGACGAACTCACAACGGCTTTAAAAAAAGTACTTCTTAGTGTCCGTAGGGTGGAAAGAGTAAAAAAAAAAAAAGCAATGTAATTATTTTCAAATATAATTTAATTATAAATACGACGCTTCAACATTCTGTTTATTTGATACCATTTTTAATTCAGTCTTTTATTATACTATTATTTTATATGCTTAACATTCGTAAAAGACTATGACCAAACTATCTTTATATAGGCTATATATACATACATACATATATAAGAGATGTTTATCTATCGATACGTAATCATATTTCATAATCTTTAATAAACTGACTACTCTTTTATACAGTCTTAATTTATTCTAAAATATATTTCTTATATTCGATTTTTCCTTGTCTCTGATTCTATCGTAATCTTCGAATCTAAATAGAATTTTCAATCACATATCGCATCTCATCAGCTTTTCTCCCCCCCCTCTACCTTAAATTGTTTAGCTAATGCCATGCGTCATTGAAAAAAGGAATATAGATTTTGTAAATGCCAAATTAATTTATTTAAAAAAAGTATATAATAAAATATTAAAATATTGTTTTGGATTTCGTAAGCTCATACGATTCTAAAAAAAGCAAAATTTTATAGCGAAATATAAAAATCGAAGAGATTGAATTTGGCACATTTGTTTAAGCTTTCTTCCAAAGAATCGAATAGTAAAAATGTAAATGATGTAAGGACAGAACTGGCGAATCATAACCGTCAGCACTAAACTCGGAATCTAGTTCAATATGCTCGGCATAACTGAATATGTCCTATTCCCCATTTTAGGAAACGGTTATGTGATAAAATCTATTTTTCCAAAAATAACGTTCTTTCAACTTTACTAGCGATTTTATTACATTTTCTCTATACAAAAATTTTTAATTCTCAATCTTAATTAAATTCTCTTACAAGATTTTCTACAATTTGCTTCAAAAATTTCAGATTTTTTTTTTTTTTTTGAAATGACATATTAACATCGATTCCATTAGATTTTTATAGCAAACTACATTATAATATATCTGAAAAATTAATTCCAAGTTTATCAGATTTAAATTTTGTTATTTTATGTTGTATATAGATTCTAAATTAAGCATCCTCTATAGCCTATTTGTTATTCGATAAACTTGTTGTCGTCTATCGACGACATGATTAAAATTAGCATAATATATAATAGATGTTAAATTAATCTGCTAAGATATGTTTTCATCTAACTTTTTTATTCAAAATTATTAGTTTTCCCTATTCTATATTCAAGAGCGTATGATGACACCGGATAGAAAGGTAGAGGGGAAAGTCAAACACTTTCCCGAAATTTTTCACAAATAAAAACGCAAGTAACTTACCAAATTTTAATTTGACATCACTGATAATTTGTTAATCTCTTTGCCTTTTCTGTCTTTTTTCTTTTTTGCTCGAATTTGGTAAGTCAATTGCACCCCGCTCTTTCTGCTCGTACACGCATGCAATATACTTTTCTCGAGACATTTACCTGAATTTATTTTTATTATTTAAATACAGATACAATTGAATTTCGGTGAGAATTTTACAGCTTTTAAATATTTCATTTATAGTTGCTTTACTGGATAATATTAATACATTAATTTTACATTCGTACAAAGAATCTGAATCGAGTCCCGCTGATCCTTTTCCTTTTTTTCGCTTAGATCAGTTTTAATTTCTACTGTCAAATGACTTTCGTTAATATTTTAGAAATAAATATTTAACATATCCTGAAACCAAAAAGCATAAAACTATATTCAATATTCTTTGTTTTGTTCATTCAGATTCTGTGGCATTTAGTCACTTATTTAAAAATAGAACACGAATTTTAAAAATTACAGAAGATAATTAAGTTGCCGTTGTTTTTATATCAATCTCAAGCTGTTACATTATTATTATATTCTAGCTACAATTAATTGCAATGATTCTTCTATCGTGTATAATAAGAATTTAAATATATTAGCCTCTCTAGAATTATTAAAATTTTGCAAAAAATTTCGTAACTTAATTTTTAAATTACAGAATATTGAATTAATTATATTTTCAGAAGAATGTTAAAGACATGGTGCCATATTTTGCAGCTTATTTCTAATGAACGATATGCTGCAAAATAACGGATTCGTCTACCAATATCGCCGTCTCGCTTCAATTAAATCGAAAAAGAAATACATTTTAAATTAGAATTTTAGAAAAATAAATCATCCTTTTCAGTAATTCCCAGTTTTTTCTCCTTGTTTTAGTATTTTTCTGTTAGGGATTTTTTAATTACAAAAATCGATTCAACCTGTAGGGCCTGATTTTCAATACAGTCATAACTCGAATACATCAATAAATTAAAACAGCTACGTTCTATCTACTCGAATCGATGATTTATTTATTTCTGTGATTCTTAAATGATTAATATTTCCTAATTATTAGACTCATTATTATTCAATATCTTAGTGAAGTATTTTTATCATTTTGTTATAGTTATAGAATTAAATAATAAAAACAATAATTATATCTTGGAATAACCTTTTAATAATAGTGATCTATATGATTGTAAGAGTTGAAAAAGTTATAATTTTCTATAATAACAGTCATATTAGTGGTAAGAGCCTAGAGCAATGTAGATTTTTTTGTACTTCTGATATTTGTTTTATTATATGTAATAAATTTTACATTGTCATTTTTATATTTATTAAATAAACTAAAAAAATGCAAATGTTTAAAAAAAATTACTTAATATTTACATACAGATGCAAAGGGGGGGAATAATTAACTTACTCTCGAGTATATGTAAGTTTTATTCATTACAAAATTAATATCCATTTTAATTTTAAAAAGTTATTAGTGATTTAAATACCGGATGATTGTAATTAAAGTATATTCAACACTGTCTAGAGAGATATTTAGCGGTCCAAATGCAACCAAATATGATATGGAGACATTTCAGGACATGCGGAAGATATTTCCGTAAAAAATATAATTAATACCAATACTCGCAACTATGGCATTTTTGGCGCTGTAAGAAACGAAATAGCAGTTTCATTTGTGAGGCACTTAAAAAGTGTGGTTTATAGAAGGCATGCTGAAAATTTGGCAGCTTTGAAAGACTGTTACATTGCATGTGTGAAGCATCACAGAGGATCAATTTCACACACTGTATTCCGCTTTAAAGTTTTGCATCTTCAGAATGGGGATCACATCTCCTGCATAGGATAAGTGTCATGTAGAAATAAAATGTTTGTTGCTTGCAGTGCCAAAACTGCCATAATAGCGAGTTTTGGTGCTATATTTTTATGGAAATGTTCTGAAATGTCACTATACCAGATTTGGTTGCGTTTGAACTGCTAAATATCTTTGTAGACAGCGTTGAATACGTGTACTTTACGATCACCCGGTATAAGTTTTTAAAAAATCTTCAAATTTGTAGTTAATAATTTAATATTTATCCGTATAAATGACACTTTAATACTGATTAGAGTCTAAATTTTAAGTTCGACATTACATGAAATTATTATATTTGATCAAATGATTCTCTTCTTTCAAATAAAATCTCTGTTTATTTTTTAATTCAAAATCTAATATTGATATTGACATAAATAGCAATGAATATTTATTATATTTCAGTAAATAAGACAATTCTAATTAAAAATCCGTTTGCATTAAATAATGGACGAATTTAAATAGTCTGGTAGATTTTATAAAAGTCTTGAGGCTATTTAAAAGTATTGGTGGGAGAAAAAAAAAAGACAACATTCGAAATTGAACAAAGCCGGTGATTAAAATTATTAATTATAAGTTATTATTTGATGAAAGATTAAATATTAAAGGCTTTCGCCATCATCTATTCACATGCTTTGTAAAATATTTAAGAATGAATACTCGGCCACTCACTATTAACACGATTTCTCCCTCCGCCTTTGAATAATTTTAGCGTTTTATGTCTACACCTTTAAACTGCAGACGAACTTACCTATTTTGTAACTTGTCCTTGGGGACTTTTCCAGCTTTGATATACTCTTATAAATCTGAAACAGAATATTATTCATTCAAAAACATTCTCAATATTATAAATATACATATTAATTATTAATAACTTATTTAAGTTATTTAGATTTCATTTCATAACTAATTCTGATTTGAAAGTTTCAAGATTCTATTTTATAATAAATAAAATTTATTAAATTAATAACCGTAGTTCAGTTTAAAGAGATATAAAAATAGAGAAAAATTATTTAAATTTTATCTTTATTTGATTTGCGTGCGAATTATAATTATATATTTAGTATAATTGTTTCGCTCATAATCAAAATATAAGTTACAATTGCTGTAGTAAACGTTTGTGCCCAATATTTAAGCTTAAACATTTGTGATCCAGGGATTACATTAATATTTTAGATCACAGTTTTTCAAATTGAGACTCAGGAGCAACCATTTTAATTAAGACAATGTGTTCAAGTGTAGAGACTAAATCAAATTAATTGTTTATTAGATTATTTTGTATGATTCAGAAATAATTATAGTAAATATTTGAATGCTTTAAAGAAGGAATATAATAATTATTAGATAGTTTTGTATTGCAAATGTATTAATTTCATATTGTGTTTTAATATCATACAGTTATAATAACTTTTGTGTATTAGCATAGATATTCATAGAGAAGAAAGAATAAAGTTAATGTTTGCCAAATCGGCTGAGTAGTTATTTGGAAGCCAGCCCCACTTATGTCCGCCCGTGGACTGTTTGTTGTCAATTTTGTTCGCATTGTCTAACCGCGAATAATGGCCTATTGCACGTATCGCACCGCACGGCTATTTACTTAATCGCTACTTGAAATAGCCTACTTTTGCTGTCGCTAACTCGAACAGGAAACGTTTATTGTGTGCTCGGAAGCGTAAAGTGAAGGTAAGAGCGACAGTTAACGCCCACATGCGACTCTTGGAACATTTTTTAACGCAGAATAATTTAGAGTATAGAAGCGCTCCAACAAAATTGTTCGATATTAAAGAAAGGAATATGTAAATTTTTTCTAAAGAATACCAAAGAAATCTTATTGTAAAATGTATGAAAGGGATATTGAGAAAATGGATTTCGTGTTAAAGATACGAGATTGATGTTTTTAGATATAATAAATGGTTACGTTTCGAAAGATATCAACGTAAACAGCACGAATCGAATTTTTTTTTAATATATATTAAATAAACAGATGGTAAGAATATTGTAGTCTGTCTTGTCCATGAATATCCGGGAATTATGGAAAAGCATAGATTTAAAGTGCAGTTGTGTGTGTTGTCCCGTGTCGAACTAATAGCAATCTGTAATTACAGTCTAATTAGGGATATCGGTACTCGGCCGATACTGTGGACCGTTCCGCTACTACGGCCGACAATGCTTGCTCTGCCACACCCCCATTATTAGCTTCGGTAGCAGGTAAATAGTTGCACGCCAGAGCCGTTCCGAGGGACACGCTGAGTTAACACAATGCCACACTTCACCTAATGGTTCTGGGAGTGAGAACTGATACTTGCGCAACTAAAGCTAAGAATATGTTTTGTAAGAGTCTCGATATAAATTGCCCACCCTCTTTAAGGCGTTCTTTTCTATGGCTCTTCTATACTGACGTTAAATCTGATAATAATTTAAAGCTTGTTCTTGGTATAAATAATATACATTTTAAATTTTAGACAAGCTTATAATTTGAACAATTTTATAAATAAAAATTACTTTTAATTTCTAGATTTAATTTTATCATCATTAATTAATTAATGGTTTTTAAATCACAGATGTCCTCTTCTATACATTTTGTCAAAATCCGAAAATATCCATTTAAATTAAGTTTTGATGGAAATAAATTTTAGAAACAGACAACCTAAAGACAAAAAATAAATAAAAAATAAGATATTGTTTGTCTAGAAAATCGATTTAGAAAAGTCGACACTTAATCCGATTCGGATTAATTAGACGACGACCAAAAAATCCTGTGAAAGAGTAAAGGCACCTTTCAATGCTTTCATATCCAGAAAACAACGAAGGATATTGATAATAGGGTTAGTCTTTCATCAAATAAAGCTTAATTTCATTATCGTTTCTCCTATAAAAGTTTGTTGAATATCTAGAATTAATTCAAATTAAATTTTGGTTTTCGTGATGTTTAATCAAAAATGTATCGTTAAATCGTAAAAACGAGAAAAAGGATTAAACTTCATAAATAAATAAATAATATACATATAAAACAGTAATAATATTCATTCGATAAAAGAATGTTTAAATATTCTTTTTTTTATTGGTGATTTCATTTAAAACTATTCTTTCTATTTGAGCAAAAAAAATTGAAAATCCTTTCACAGTATAAATTCATATGAAACGTATCGGATGAACGAAGTTATTGACAAGCCAATTTTTACATATGGGGGATCAAAATCCATCAACACGAGTTTTCTTACAGAATGCAGTCTCATGAGTGCGTTGCAGGATTCTGTTGTTCCATTGGTTGTGAAATTTTTTGCAATTGTATCCACAGATAAAAACAAATATGAATAAAAATATTTTCGAGCATAGCGTGAGGAGCAATCTGATGTTTTCTAACAGATTCAAAAAAAATTTTTTTACATTCTCCGTTCATATTCCATTAAAAATTTGAAGATTTTTGTATCCATCTCCACAAACCTGTTTCTAATCTCATTTCACTGTCTGAAGCTTATCCATGACTATGAATTACTTAACATGCACTCTCTTCTTATACTTGTTTATTTTATTTAGTTATATTTTGTATTCAGAAAATTAAATAAATTTAAAATATAAACCTCTTAAAATTTTTAAGATACTATTAACCTCTGTCTTGTAAATATTTAAGTTTGTAGCAATCATCTAGCTCATAAGTTAGTTTCATTTTTATTTTAATTCTTCTTTTGTCTAGAACTTTTTTCTTTTAAAGTTTGTCTAGAAAGCAATTTATTTCTTTAATAGCGCTCGAAATGATCCATAACTTCTAGTTTTAAAAGGTGAATATTCTCTAACTTTACGAAATAGCCGAATGTTTAGAAATTGGATTATAATAAAGGTAGCTTATGCTCCATTTTAAAGATATTCTAAAGAAATTAGATCGAAGAGTATATAATAATTAATGCAAATTATGTGTTAACAAAGCTCTAGTTCTCAGCTATGAATTTCGATTTTGTTACAGAATAAGACATGTTGACTAAGTAAACACTTTTACTATGCCATCTTCCGATATTGGCTCCCCTATATAATAGTAAATATGCAAGAAAATAAAATGTAGATGATCCAATAAACCTATTTTTTATTCATAAATCTCTTCTATAAAGAATAAAAGGATTAGAAGGAAGTTTACGTAAGTATTTAAATTTTATTAATCAACAATTCGGTTCATAATATATTATTAGTTTCGTTTAAACTTATCAATTAATATAAATTTAATATCATAATAAGCTCATTTATATTTATAAGTCTTATTCATTCATGTTTGATAGAAATCTTTTTATTCGAAAGAGATGCTCTCATTCGATTAAAATTAGTAATTTATTTGTCGATTTTAAACGGTGAAAATTAAATTGTTATTAAAAATTTTTAGAAAGAGAGAAAAGTTTTTGGCCTCGTCAATCTGAAAAATTCATTATTTTGTTTTTATTTCAATAGAGAATCACAGATAAATGACTTATAATATCACAATGGATATGGTTCAGCAGTAACTTCGACTGAAAGAGATGGTCGGCTAATTCCAGAACTATCTCAATGTTAATCGATCGAAGAGTCCTTGAATTTAGCCATAAGAAATCTGTATGGTGCGCAATAGTTATTATATGCATTCGTGCATTCTACAGCGAACCAAAGACCTTTTCAAATTTGCATTAAACTCCAATTTTAAAAAATTGAAAAAAGTAAAAGGCGGTCGTTAAGCATTGCCATGACTGATTTATCTTAGGCGGGACAGCTTTATGCGAAATACTTCAAAAAAGACTGAAAGAGAGTTCCACTTCGAATACTAGGCTTGATTCAAAGTTTTTCAACTAAACTTTGGCTAATTTCTAACTTGGTCACTAACAAAAATCTATTATCTCAGCCTGATTTTTGAAAGAACAAACACACATTTTTTTTCCTTTCAGATTTTCTATTATTAATTTAAAAAATAATAATACTATTCAATTTTGAAGCATTAAAAGAATTATATTTAAAATATCGATTAAATGTTTTTTTTTCAAAAATAATAAATTAACTTTAGTTAGTCATCGATTAAAATTATTTTATCACCAAATTNTCGCAAAATAGTAAAGTTAGATATAAATTTCCATTAAAAATAGAACTTAGAAGTAAAATTTTAAAAAATCACTTTTTTTAGTTACATCTCAGGCTATAGATCAATAAGCTGATTGTCATTGTGCACTTAAAGAAAACTTTTAAAAATCAAATGTAATATCATGTAAGTGAATACAGTTAATTTCAAGTAAGAAACATCGTATCCTCCAATTCCATTACTGTTTATTTCTAAGTCGAGAGATCAAGTGGAATTGACAGTCGACTTCATATCAATCAATGTTTGATGATGTTTTTAAGCTATGGGATGTACCCGCATCACAATTATAAATAAGTCATCCTGTGTCTCTAATGGCTAATGCTTGGGCTTAAGGCTCGGAATATTGATCCGAGATTAGATATTAGGAAAAGCACTCGGGATCAGGAAAAAAAAACTTTTTATATAGTTGTATAAATTCATTGTAGTTACGATAAATCTACCTTCTTTTCTATCAGTGCAGACTTAAATTAATAAGGAAGTCAATCTAACTGCTTAGAGCTTCGTCTTTCCGACAAAAAAAAAGAATACAGGCTCTTATATAAAGATAATTGAAAGGAATAGAACATCGATATATTATATTATATTAAAATGTTAATAGTAATATTTATTTCAGTTTTTAAATGTTATCAACTTATAAAAGATAATTATTAACAGTTTCTACGTTCTGGGAATTAGTCATTTATTTGGTTTGTAATTGGAATTTGAAAAAAATCATCAAAATTTATAAAAAGTATGAATTTAAACTGTCCGTTTAGTTAATCAAATATATAAAAATATTATACAGTAAAACCTGTCCAAAACGGAACCTGCCTAAAAGAAAAAAGCATTCGGTATCGTGCGATTCCGGTTTACACAGGTTCAGTGTATTATAATTTTGTTATCATTTTTTAAATTCTTTAAAATTCTACTGATTCTACTTGAAAGTTTTTCATTTGTTTATTGGAAAAGTGGAAATTTTTATCCAAAACAATAAGTTAAAAATAAACATGTTATTCGTAAAAAGTGAGCTAGAAATTCTCGAGTATACAATTCTTTAATAAAAAATATTTATAAGAATAAGAAAAATATCTATTAGTAAGAACAACTTTTTTGTCTTTTGAATAGGATTAGTGTTTTTGAAAGAAAAATGTAAGCATAAATAGGTTAAAGAAAAAAAATTGGCTATTTTCGTTAGTTGAATGAAAATATTCCTACTTAGTAAATAATAGTTGAGAGATTCCATTGAACAGAAGCAGTTTCTTCTTAAATCCAAAAAAGAAATGTATCGAGTAGTAAGTAGTTTTACAATTTCAGATGAGGTACTTTTCTGAAGCATTTTCGGTCATATACATGCAAGGTCGTATTTACTTTCTTAGATGACCTCAACATGTATTACATAAAGTTTCGTTGTTAATTTAATTCTGTCGACGGTACAGAGCGACACATTAATAAGAGGATATAAGCCCGAAGGCTACCAGAGATAAAAACCGAGAATTTCGCAAGAGTAACCAGATGGAATTTCCATAAGGACAAGAAAGAGCCGCTGAATCAACATGGCCACATTATTTGTTCTCCTACCTTAATCTAATTACGTTAAAGTATTATTACAGACAGTTGTGTTATTATGTGATAACTAGCGTCAACGATGCCTTGGGCATTTTTACCTTCTTTATACATGCCAGGTAAACATTGACATAGCCTCCCTATAAATACCTTCCTATTGTATTCGGAGGCGAACGATAATGCGGAAGCGCGCACCTTGCAGATTTCTCTGAAAGACGTTGTAATGAGAAAAGCACCAAACTGGATAACTTAACCGTCGAAATAATCTCGCAAGTCTGTTTACACAGTTCGGTCGAAAGGAAAGGAAGATTGTGCAACCTCACTCTACTCTCCTTAACGCGAATAGAAAATGCATGGAGTCAATTGCTTCGGATCTGCGCAGCCAGCTTTCAATTTTTCCTTCACGCTTTGGCCTTCTTACATCAAAGATTAATTAACTATTTCTTCTTCTCTACTCTACTTTTCATTGTCTCTTGATAATTCTACTCGAATAACATAATTAGATCAACTGATATAAATTCTCTGCTTAAATCATATGCTGCCAACTTCCTATTTAGATATCTTCCAGATTAAATTTATATTTAAATCACTTATTCGGTTAAAGGCGAGTTATTTATAATAATTAATTTTCTACGATACAATAAAGATATCAACAAGAAGATTACGACGGGATGTTTGCTGAAGCGTAAAAATATAAATTTCATTTGATTCGTAAGAAATTTCAGAAAGTTGTTTGTAAAATCAAAAATTTAAATAACCTTTCCAATCATTTTTTTAAAACTTGAATTATTCTTATTATTGCATTTATTCCAATAAAAGATTTCAACTTTATGCTGATAATTTTGAAATAATTAACTAATAACGTAAACGACCTTACATATAAATTAGAATTTTTCTACAAGAAGTAGGCTATACGTGCAGTAATAATTAATGAATTAACGCTAAGATGTTTGCCATAAATATAAACAATATAGTTTAGAACATACAACAGACCTTACAAAGGAAGGCCCTGTAACAAAAAGTAAAACTAACAATTCATATTGCTTACAATTCCACGTGTAAAACCTAATAATCTAATTAAAAAAAATTTGTTTTAATTGAACAAACATCTCTTAAAAATTAAGAATTTTTACATAAAATTTATAACAATAATTATTTATTAATTTAATAAAATTTTCTTAAAATATTTGTAATAAAAACTAGTATCAGAAGGGTATTTTATTCAGAAAATTTATTTTTTTTAACAAGAAATTAATATATATGGCTATATGTGAAAGTTCTTGATTTAATCGATCATTCTTAGAATGGTTAATACCTAAAAATGATCGATTAAATCAAGAACTTTTCATTTATATATATATGAAACATCATCTGTATTCTAAATATGACGAAAGAACATTTCAATTTTGAGCAATAATTGTCAGTAATTAATGCATGGAAGTTATATTAAGCGGACATTTGTTAAAGTCAATTTTGATGAATTATTCGTGATTTGACTAGAAAGGTGTTAATGACATCCAGGAAATTTTATCGGACAATGATTTCTCTTTAAAAATTCGCGACATGAAATACGGAATTAGATAACTCTAATCACTCTATAGCCTGAAGCTTACAAATATTGCAAATTAATACGTTTATTTGTGAAGTTTACAGCTTACTTAAGAGGCTTAAATATGTAGGACTATGTAAATTTTAATTTAAAAACAATAAATTCTTTTTTAAAAAATGTTAATTTATTATTGTTTAACCAAAATTATATAAAATAATCGAATAAATAATAATTATTAACGAAATTTATTAATATATTTATATAAATTTTTTTTTCAAAATTTTAATTTATAAGCGATTTAAAAAATTTTAAGCTTTATTAAAAATAAATTTTTTATCCTATTAAAATATTTCTTCTGTCCAACTTTTTAATGACAGAGAGTATTAAAAACACGCTATGAACCTGGAATATTAATCTTAGAAAAACCGATTATTGAAGAATTTTTAATTGGATTAAACTTCCGAATATATAATTTATTTAAAATACGATTAATGATTTTTTTAAGACTACATACAATCTTCGAAACTAAACCAGGTGCAACGTGTTAAAGTCGCAAAGAACAGAAAGAAAAATTAAAAACGACGTGATCATAAGTTTTAAAAAAATTCAGATAAAAACGACTGTTTTAATATTTTTTTTTTATTTAATATCATAAAAATTAATAAAGGTATAAATAATTCCTATATACTAGATATAATTAAAAGTTTCCTGTTTTATACTTATTTAAAGGGAGGTAAAAAAAAACAATGTCACCGTTCTTAATCATAGAACTGTTTTTCTTTTTTTTTATTTGGACAATGTACAAAAAAGTTATCAGCCATAACAAATCGAAATAGCTCTTTTCTATAAAGGAAAAAAAGAAAAAATTCGGAGAAAATACAAAAATCAGCACCATGCAGAGTGAAGTACAGCCACGTGCAACTACCGAGTCAGTTTCCAGTACCAGCATACCAGAAAGAGAAGAGATATAAGAAGAAAGGAACAGGCCGAAGTTTTTCCTGGCGCTGACAGCCTGTTCTGGCATGCTTTACTGCACAAGGCTCGATGCGGGCAACCAATCGATCCCTCGCCTAATGACCTGCTCGTCACGTGATATGTAGTTTCAATTACTGATGACGTCACTAAAAGTATTCCATCTTATCCGTTCTTATAGTAGAATATTAGAATACGACTCAAACTTTTATAATTTTAAATATAGGCAAATTTAAGAATCGATTTAACGTAGTTTCGTCTAAAACCAAAAAATAAGACGACTCCATTTTATTTCTAATGAGACTAATGTTAAAATTATTTCTATAATTATAAAGCTATTTCAATTCTTTACGCGTGTAATTAACTTTAGAAAATTTTAATAATTTAATACTTCGTTAATTTCTAAAGTAAATTTATAATAATTCTCTTTAATGTTGGATTATACAGAAACTAAAGACATGTAAAAATCATCGAGTTAACTTATTAATTCTTTAATTTATTATCTAATTTTTTTTATAAAACTTACAATAAAATTAGACTTTGTAGATCATCCAGTTTCTTATAATTGATAGATATTTTAGAAGCAATGAAGCTTAATAAATTTAAATTAATATGCGAAAAAAAAACAAAAATAAAAATCTCCAAGTTACAAGAGGGAAAATTAGAACTTTCAGAGCAGAATTAGTAAAAAATAAAATAAAATAAATGTATAAAAGATTATATTTAGAAACTGTGTAGTTCTAATGTAATTACCTGTAGTTATGCAGATTATAATAATAAAGTTCTACAATGGTTTATTTTTAGGTTAGTGCTTATAAACTTAAATATAAGCTATTATAGTTAAAGTATAAAAACTTAATTACACGAGTTATATATTAAATTATATTATAATAATATAGACGTGTAAGTAATTCATGTTTTTTGTTATGAAGTGACAAGTTTTTTTTTTATAAATAAGAAAAAAACGTGATATAATGAAAATAGGTTCAAAGACTATTGTCTCTGAAGCTATTTTCAAAACGATTAAAAATAAAATAAAGAAGTTAAAAAATAAACTTAAATATTTCTCTTTTTTTTAATATTATAATTACGTATACAAATTATTATTTATGTATTATCAAAATTTATCAATAGATTAAAAAATATATCAATTTATTAATAATTTCTTAATTTAGATAGAAGTCATTCTAATTGTTTAAATAATTTATTAAATATTAATAATAAAAAATGAATAATTAACATAAAACCCGAAATTAAATTTTAGTAATATTTGTTTATTACGTAAAGGTTTATTTGTTGTAGGGGAAAAATTATGGCACTTTTCCACGAAGAAAATTAAAATATAAGCATTCTTTTTATTCAAAA
>NW_019384384.1:925731-942516 GCF_000671375.1 Centruroides sculpturatus | reverse complement strand
TTATATAATATAATATCTAATATTTTTCCATATTTACTCGAAATTATTTTTATCTTATCAATACTATTATCTTAATTTCAATCAATTATCACCAATAAAAACATTAAAATGAGAATATCGACTAATCTGATTATCGTAATTTTATAAAGTGCAGAAGTATAGAACCTAACGATAAAGCTATTTGTTTTTATTTATTTATTTATTTCACTTTTCCTAAAATTTTGTTATGCTGGAAATATAAAGGTGTATCAGAATTCAGATGAAAGAATTCATCTGATCGATTACGGATGTAGTTTATTGCCTGTTTACCCGAAAGCTGTAAATCTGAATATTTTTGTTTAATACTTTAAAACTTTTCTAAACCGTGGTAAATATTGTAATTAAAATAAAATCAATTTGTAATAATTATTTTCGTTTATTTCATTAAAATTTATCTCTCATTATAATCAAGGTACTAGCCAATGGAATGAGAATTTGGCATCGTCTAAACGTATAAATTACATTTTCTAAACAGGCCTATATCTACATTTTTTAACGATGCATAAAAGTGACATAAACTTTTTATTATTTTATAAAGCCAAGCGATAAGATTAAATATATTCTCAAGTATCTTTTTATTATAGAAATTTGTGTTTCTTTAATCCATTATCGGATGAAAAGAATGAGAAAAAGACTGTTCGGTAGAATGGTGCGTATCCGACTCACCTGAACAGTCTTTCTAGTTCGTTTTCAATCAATTCAGAAATAAACCAGGAGGCAATTGAAGAAGAAATGACACAGTCGTTTAGCATGTGAAACAAAGAAAAACGGAAAGAATGAAAAATAGTAATCGATATTCGGATATTAAAGAGGATACGTGACTAGGACTCCGTATCCGAGAGACTATAAGATCATACGAGGAAACTCGGTCACGTCAATTGCAGCGTTGCCAAGGGTTACATGTGCCCATGTGCCCAAGACACGGAGGGGAAAACAAACAAGATAACCCGCTCCCCTCTTCCGGGCAATGCAAACACGGCAATGCCAGGACCACCTGGTGTCCCATATTTGCATATTTGTGTCCGGATGCTGATGGTGATTGGTAGATAGATTGAAGGTTGTTTGTATGCCAGGTTTCCATTGCCGAACTTTATTTTCAATCGTTCCCTGTTTTTTCTTTAAAGGATACGCTAAAAGCATTTTAAGCAATAACATAAGAATTTATTTATTTATTTATTTCTTATTTCTTTCACCAAAATATGTTTTATATATATATTTAAGATGATATAAATACAATTGCCGGAGTCGAAGTCGTATTAAATATTTTTCTACGGCATATTCGAGAATTCTAAAATGAAATAGTTATATTATTTTCATCGTTTTTTAAAAATACATCTAATTAATTTCTCGTGTAATTGCAAAAATTTAAGATTACGTATCAGCACTAAATGCGCGATTAGTTATTAAAATCTCAAAGATCCGTCCGTCTCATGTAGTGCAATGATCAACTATGTCAAACGTAATAAATAAATACGAGCAAAGAGATTTATGAATATTGCTTTTCTAGTACAAGGATATATAGCAGATACCACGAATTCTAAATGATCGGCTCAAATTCCTTTCTGATTAATGTTGTTGGTTGTACTCAATTATATTTAACGCTTTATACAGATGGAACCGTGTGTTGACTCTGTTTTTATTTTATAGTTATGCATTTCGTTGAAATTCTGTTCGAATTGTTCACGCCAAATGTCGTGTTGTCATGAACGTTTGTTGGGAGTAGATATAAATTAAAGACGCCAAACGAAACAGTAAGGTGATGTTACCGAGGTTGATCAATACTCCAACTAGTAGGTGTGGTCCTGGACTGTCTGGACTGCGACCAACTCCCCTTCTCGGACAGCACAGATACGTTGCAATCGATATTGCACTAACGTCATCGATTCGATTTGCAACGTTCTTGCATTTGCCTTTGAGTTTGAAATTCTGACATCACGACTTGTTTATTATTTCTTCATTGCAATTTTTTTATTTATCGTCTTTTATATTTTTACATTCCTTTAAGAATAACTTTTTAAATTCGATTTCGATACGTGGATAAGAAATATTTCGTGTAATGAAAATATTAATTATGAAGCGATCGATAACTGGATTTATTCGATTCTCTAGCTACTTAGTCTTTCATCGGTATCGTATGTATAAGCTATTTTAATTGCAAACAAGCGAATCGCACGTATCTTTGCAACTTCATACTCTTGCTTGCAATATTGATTATAAATTATTATTTTATTATCTATTAAATTAGAATATAATTAAAATTATTATAAGTGTATTTCTAAAACTCTGCCATCTTTCAATTTCTTATTTTTCTAAATTTAAGTAAGTTTCTAAGGCTATAATTTTTAAAATAAGAAATTTTTCTGTTCTAACCAGAATCTTTAAAATTATTTTATTACTCGGTCCATATTAACGTTCATTCTATCAACGATTCTTCTCCCTCCATGCCTTTTCTCTTAAGGTTCAAGGGTCCGCATATCTCATCAACCTCTTCCATTCCTTTCTGTCCAGCGCCAGCCCTTCACTCAGTCCACACTTCAATTAAACCCTCAATATTCATGAAGGTTATTTACATATTTTTCTTGTTTAAAAATATCTTTCATTATTTATATTAAATTTTTTTTAAAAAATTCATTTACAAGTTTCTTCATTGGCAAATTTCACATACAGATTTTAAATCAAAAATAATTTGTATGTATATAATGGTTAAATATTTAATTTTTTTTATTAAGTTATAGCAAATTACTAAATGAAAACAGTACAAATTTTTAATTTTAATATCCATAAATATGCTCTAAATATTATTTAAATTAAACATAAAGCTAAATCTAAAATGATAATGAGATAAAGATTAAAGATTTTTTCTTCCCTCAATTATAGACTATTAAAAAAAAAAACTTTACGCTCTTAATTATCATTAATGCAAATATTTATTCATTATTATTGAGTGAAACAAAGTCAATTTCAGATACCATATCTAGAGCTATTCTGTTTAGAAAAAAGTTCTGTTGCGTGAATAAAATCTTGAAACAAACAAAGAAAAATATAGTAAACAATTGCAATATACAGTACAAGTATAAACCTATTCTATTTTTAATTTTTTTTTTAATATTAAAATAAGGTAAAAAAAAATTGAAAACTTTTTAAATTAATTTTTATTTTTAAATTTTACCTCATAAAATAAAAAATATATATAAATGCGGAAAGACAGTTTAAAAAAAGATAGATTTATTCAAAACATTGATATTTTAGCAAATATTGGCGAATCTTATAACAACACATGAACAAAATGTCAAAGAATTCCATTGAAAAGTATGAATACCTTTAAAATAATCGCCTATAAACCTTTTCCTGTCCTTTATATTTTTACATGTCAGATTCTCATTATTTTCCGCATCTTGTCGTTACACAACTCCTTAAGATATAAAATCACTGCCTAGAAAAATATGTCCATTTGTCATTTGTCAAAGTCGCACTCCTTCTATTGTCACATGCGACTTTTCCTTAAAATACTTTCTTTCCATAAATTTATCTTCGAATTCTCCTTTAAACAGGTAAAAAAAAATAGATTCGGATTAGATTAGATATTTTTTTCAAAACGAATTCAAATCAAGAAGATGAGTGATACCCTTCGGTAATTTTTATTAAAGTTCATGCAACACGTTATATAAAATTTTTTCGTCAAAGCTTTTAACTCTTACACTTTATTTAAGTAAGTCACTCATTCCAATCTATAATATTTGGCCCTGTAAATTGTTAACATTAACATTTAACATTTATGACATTTACTCAAATCGATAATTCAATTGTTGACAGCTCGAAAATTACTTCGATAAAATATAGTTATTGAATTTTATAAATCAGTTTGAGTTTTTAATTGTTTTAAGAAACTTTTTATAAAATTAATTAAGTTTCGAATTTATTCGGAAATGTTTTCTAATCGATCTTTACTAAATGAAATTGCATAATCTAGAATTTCTCCTGTATAACGTAATCCAATTTTATCTATATGAAGCTTAACAACTATCAGTCATAAATTTCCACCCATTCGCTTTATAAGCTCAACTACAGGCTATATAAAAAGATAAATAAAAAAATTTATTAGCTATTTATACCTTAACAACTTTATTTAAAAAATTATATAATTAAATTCATAATAATTACGACAGACAGAAAATATTTGTCGACTTTCATGTGTAAAATACAACATTTAAATATATTGTTTTAATGAAATTATTTTTAAAATATGCAAAAAATAATAATTTACTGTTTGACGCGTAACAAGTTCCATTTATTATAAAAATCTGTATTAAGATAATGAATTAAACTTTTAAACATTTTTATAAAGAAAAATTAAAAATAGAAATTTTCTTGATAATTTCTCTTCTTGATTATCGTTGAGAAATCCATAAATGTTTAATCAAGAGATAAAAATCATTTTCGAAGTTGTTGTTGTTAAATACATAAAATATTCATTAGAAAAATGTTAACAATAAATTCAAAATAAATTATCATATTTGCAAGAAGTTTGTTTCTTAGAAAACTATAGGCTAGTGGTGAAATTTTACTTAGTATTAATAATAAATAAACTTCCATTCTGATGAATATATTAGCACATCTTCTGAAACTCATTAAATATGAGATAAAACAAGGTATCGAAGGTTGATCTTCTAAAATAATGTCTGTTTAAACAGTTATATAACGTAAATTTTTGATAAAAATCAATTAAAGCAGTATTAAAATAGTTGTTTAATTAATTAATTAAATAGTTGTAAAATACTATGTTTAAATTTATAAGCAAATGAGATGTGCTTAGGAATTCACAAAATGTAAGAGAAAAAATTTACATTTAATTTTATTGCTAAAATTTTTCTAAATAATTACAGTATGCAAATTTAAAAAGATTTTAGCTTTACAAGCAGAAATCTCGATTTATTTCGGAGGTCTAATTTGCAAGAACTTTTTAAAATTTAATTTCGCCTTTAAATTTTTAAAGCAAATTTCTCATTTTCTAGGATTCCTAAACACGTCCTTCAAGAAAACCGTGTGACACTCCTTTAGTCAAAAATAAAGTCGACTTCAAAGCCCAAAACGGAGCCTTTCCGTGTAGCCAAGTCACACGTCAACCTGAATATTTCACGAGTGGTGCGTGAGAAGAGAGAGCGTGACGTCTTCCCCATCCACCCCACGATCCGAAATGCAATTTCTAGCCTATCGGAAAAAAACGTGCCCCTAAGTTTATTTACACAAACTCTCCGGCTTAGACGAAAGAAGAAAGATTGAATCACCCAACCCGCTCGGCAAACGGGGGAGGGAATAAACAAATAGCAAGGTGTCTAAAAAAGAAAGTGAATTTCAATGGCTTCCAAAACGGAGAGGGGTGAGAGGGGGATGAAGAGCAGCCGTTGAGACAAAGCAATCGATATATCTAGATCTTTAAATATACAGGTGAGTATTTTTCCTTTTCTACTTCTGCAATTACGACAATTAACATACCACGTTCCTCAAACTGTATGCAGATACCAGCAATTAAAATGCCTGTCTGCGTAACAATGACAACCTTACATACCTACGAACAATTCGCATATTTCCTTACAAGAGAAAACTTCTTCGCCATTTTACTAAAATGCCTGGAATTGTTAAAGTCGGACATCTGAACTGTTACCTTATTAATATAAGAATACAAACTCGAATATGATTTATCCAATTTTATCTTCCAATTCTGAAGAGACTATTCATTTCCCAAACCGAATTAAGACTTTTCGGATGATTATACTCGAATCGAGATCATAAATAATTTCTATTTTGTAAAATTATTCGATTAAGTACTGTTATTATAATGAGAAATCTTCAATCTGTAAAGTAAACATAACAATAAAATTAATGTTGAAAGTCGAGAATTATTAAACATCACATAACTAGAGATAAATAATTGGAGTCCCAGTTAAGCAAACACGTGTAAATAGAACCACTAGCCGAATTGTAATATAGCATTTATATAAATATACTGAGTTTACCCGAGGCAATCAATAAATTATCACGTCTATAAACATTTGTAAATAGTCATATAGTAGCAAAAATTAGAAACCTTTCATAACGATAATAGGAAATATTTAAGCAAATCTCTCCTATACAGTCTGTGTTGTAATTGTTTAATTTTAAAATCGATTCAGTAGACTGTATCAGATTTTGTTATATAAAAGTACTAACGTACTCCACAAAAGATCAAACAGAAGCGGAAAATTTGATTCTATTCTTTCAAGTTGGCGATGTAAGTTGTTGGCAGCTGAATTGTCAGTAGTTTCACGAGGTCTTTCCTTTGGGG
Source organism: Centruroides sculpturatus (assembly GCF_000671375.1). Lineage (NCBI taxonomy): Eukaryota > Metazoa > Arthropoda > Arachnida > Scorpiones > Buthidae > Centruroides > Centruroides sculpturatus. The sequence goes on along the minus strand of NW_019384384.1, from coordinate 936,155 downwards.
AGGTGAGAAGCCGGCTTGCTGATCTTGGTAGAATTTGCCTATGCTAAGAATAATTTGAATTGAACAATAAATTCCTTACCCCAGTGCAGATGTAATTTGATCATAAAAAATTGATTCACTTGACTTATCGAGCTCATTTCACATTGTTTTACATCAAATTACGTCGAATTATTTTCCTATCTTCTTTACTAATGTTTTCTCCTGTTATTCTAATTCAAAAAGAATTGATAATTGCGTACATTTTAATTTTAAACTTCTTTAATCGTTAAAAGTCCAAATAACAGCTTAATGGTGTTTAATTTATGTTCATAAATTTCACAAATATAAAGAAGAAAACTTTAAACTGTGTAATATTTCCTGATGTAAAGAAATCGTATGAAATGAAATTTTAATAAGATGTTAAACTTAGTTAATAATAGAAAAATAATTAATATTCTTTCAGATTTTGGGTGGCAAAATCCCAAATTCAAAGTATCTCTATTAGAACGTGCAAATCTACATTCGCCCCTGTACCGCTGTGGATGTAACCACTAGTGCTGCTGTAGGTGAAGTGTAAACTCTTAGATACTGTATATACATGTGTATAAGTGCGTTTTTCACATTTAAATCTTCTTCCTGTACTTATCTGGTTTTTTCTTAATCAATTTATTTACAAAGATATGGGGACCGGGGCCCCTTAACACATCATGGTTACGCTAACACAGCTCTATCATAATCTATTTTAATTTAAAATCCGATTCAATATTTTTCTATATACAATAAAACTTCCTTTTGTGCCCACTTCCCAACACGACCACTTTTATCTCGCTGAGTATGGTCACAAATGGGAGATTTTACTGTATAAAACATTTTTAGACAACACAGTTCTATAATATATTAATTAATTAGTTATTACGATCTTTAAATACGGACTAATTAACTAATGGATAAATTAACTTAATTATAATAAAAAAAAAGTCTTTAAATATGATTAATTTTAACAACATATTTAAATAACGTAGAGAGGTGGTAGCATTCCATTTTTATTTTCTTTATTTCAAGTACTAAATTTCATTATTTGTACTGTTTTATCGAATAATCAAAGCGTAAATTTTTTCTGCCTTGTTATAAATATAAAATTTTAAATTATATTCTTCTGTTATTTTATTTTTAAAATGAATATTTTCTATTTTCTGAATGATAAACTTTCCATTTAAGCTCTATTATTTCATATTAGTTTCCTATCTGTACGTATTGACAGTTCCAGAATATTTTCTGGATAAGATCTGTTAAAATTTTACGCCTTTTCGAATTTATGAATGTCATTAATTGTTCAGCTTATTGTTCTGAATAATTTGAATTTAATAAATTGATATAAAAAAATGCAAATTTTCTAGACGTTGTTAAGTTTTTATTTGGATTTAAAATAATAGGATTAATTTAAGATGAAATCTTCTATTTCGTAGAAAAATATGTAGAAATGAAGGTAATAAATATAATTTTATTTTTAATTTTGAATTATATGATTTATTAAAGAGCAGTTTTTCTAAATCCTTTCATTTTAGAAATCGATAAGTTATCGAACGAGCAAGAATAGATCTTGTTTAATTATATATATATTTATATGCATATAAATTTTTAAAAGATAAATAATCATTCTACTTCGAACTATGCCTATATTTTAAGTAGAATATTAGAAATATGCATAGGACTCACAATCATTCTTGATAAGATCTATTGAAACTTAAAAATGGATCTCATAGACTCTACAATCATTCTTGATAAGATCTATTAAAAAAGAGACTTTTACAAAATTTTATGTTTTAAAATAGTTTTAAAGTTTGAATTTGTTATAAACAAAAAAAAATAGAAAATTATAATACCTAAATTATACAACGATGATAATTTTATTTTATGGATTAGAGAAAATTTCCATTTTTTTTTTTTTTCTTTCTTTCTTTCTTCATAGCAAAGGATAACATTAATTAAGAAAGTACGGGTTTACTTTTAATCAAATATTTAATTTAGTTTATAATTATTTAATAAAACGGTAATGAAGAATTTTAAGGCAAAGTAGATTTAAAAAAAAAAAAAAAGACAAGTATTCTCGGAAATGAGGTTTGATCAGTCAGAGGCAGCTAGAAGGTTCTTGTCTGGGGAGACAAAGGTGGTTTCGCCTGCAAGCCTGTGACAGGTCGTGGCAATGTAATGGAATCAATACGGGCAATGTGTTATGTTCTTACTGCACTGTATTGATCGGTGGTGGACACCCCACTATAGAATCCACTACAGCTACATGACGAGCAATATAACTGCCTCTTCGTTAGTTTCTTTGCCAACGTAAGCTCATGCAGCTGGCAAACATTCAGTACATCTCGTCTAGTGAACGTACAGATCCGTATCAGTTCAAAACTCCTCCGAATAGAAAGACTATATTTTCTTGAGCTTGTTTACTTCCTTTCAGAAGTACCGAATCTTTCTACTGACCAGATTTTATACAACAATGTTTACTTTACTTCGAAGCCAGCAACTTTCTTTCGGTCCCTTTTGCTCTTCAGAGAAAGGGAATGACCATAAAGTAGAATGACTTCCCATAGATTCAGCACATATATCAAAGTGTCAAATCGAAAGCGAAATCGAAAAAAAAGGAACCGAAAAAAATTGAAGATTCCCCGGGATGCCGTTAGATGGAGCTAGCAAATGTTTCTTTTTCTCTAAAGAAAAGAGCAAGGAGGAAGCAGTCTTCACTTTTGTCCAAACTTTAGGTAAACAGTATTTGAATTGAAGTGAGTTTTTTTTCACTAACTCCATATAGTCCTTCTCGTAGGCGAGAGCTAAAGCAGAAAAGTCGCTGAAAGCAGTGGAAAAAAAAGTAGACTGATAAAAAAAAAAGTACAAAAATCGGGACAAGAATGTAGATAGGAAGCTTAGCAAAGGAAATCTTCACGAAAAGAATTCTAGGCAATTTTTTCCTCTCTACTGTTTTGTTTATTTAACTGCCTTGTAAAGTTAATTCCACTTCTTCATTGCTTTGGCAATAAAACATCAAAACAAAAGAAAGATTAGCCGGGGTCAAAATTTAAAAAACTAAAAAACAAAAAAAAAAAAAGAATTTTAACTTCATATTTTCGTTTCTATTCTTTTATTTACAAAATAATCCGGAAGAAAAGCAAATGCTGTTATCGAATAGTTACCTTTCATTACTTTTGCATAAAACAATTACGTTGCTTTAAAGAAAATATTGAAACAATTTATATATCGATACAAAATATATATTAATATATCAATTTTCCAACAAAACTTTTTCTAAACGATGATGCCTGCTCGATTTAAATAGATATTTTTATATTATGCATTTCTTATTTATTTTATTTTTCATTAATTTTGAAGCAGACTAACATGTTCTATATCATGAGTATTTATAAAATATTTACAGCAGTTTAAATTGAATTTATTATAATAATAAAAAAAGTTATTTAAGTAAGTAAATATTATTTATTTTTGTTTTAGGAATTTTTTTCTGTTTATTTTTTTTAAATTAAAAATTATCTTTCTTAAAATTAAATACAGTTTAAACTTGTTTAAAACGGAACCTGCCAAACCGGAAAAATATTCGGTACGGTACGAGTCCCGGTTTACACAGGTTTCACTGTATTTTAAATAAGAAGAAATAAAATAAAGTAAAATAAAAAAAAATTTTGAATGTTGTTGTGTTATAGGGTACAATTTTCTTATTTAACTTAAGATTTTTAAATTTTAATCAATATTAAAACTTTTCTAGCGAACTTTTTTTAAATTAAATCAAAATAACTCATTATATTTTTATTGAAAAATTCGCCAAAACGAGCTTATTAATTATAGAAAAATCAATTTCCTGATTTTTAAAATACGAATTTATTATTATTATTATTATACAAAAGCAATTAAATTAATATAAATGATTTTATATTGATTATTTAAAGAAGTAACTTTAAAATTTAAAACAATTTATCATTCAGTATCGAAAGAATAGCTCACAAACATATAAAATTTTCAATCATTCTAGTTTATCATTAAATAATATTCATTATATAATGTATTTATATCTCGAATTTAATATACAGTAAGCCCTCGATTTAACGGACTAATTGGGGAAAGGGTATGCGCTATTGCCGAAAGTTCGTTAAATTGAATTAATTTTAAAAATATATATTAATAAACGAACACACAACGTACTGAATGTATTAAAATCGTGTTATAATATACTATTTGACTCGCTGATGTAACTTTTTATTGTGTTTTATTCGAAGATTTAAAAAAAAAAAACAATAGATTTTTAAATGTTTTGCCCGTTAAATCCGTTAAACCGAGAGTCTACTGTATTAATATGTTTTTTTTATTAATATTTCAATTAAAATATTTTAGAAATATATTTTTTTAAATATATAATTAAAGGCATTGTATACACTTCAGTGATTCCATTTGTAACTTAAATCAGTTTTTTTAATAACTAATTAATTAATTAATTTTATTTTTAAATCTGTACACGGACATATGTTTAATATAAAGAAAAAAAAGTTATCTAGCAACTTAAATTTATAAGTTTTCTTAATATTAAAAGTTGCAAAAGGGAATTTTTTTTTAATTATAATTCTTTAAACTGATCTAGAAATAAATATATCTTAGTAAATATATTGAAATTATATTACTTTAATTAGGAATTTTATGTAACTTGTAGTTAAAACAGCAAGTCTATACTTATGAGAAATACTGTATTCGAAAACAGAACATGTACTCTGTGATCTCATAATTAATTCATTCATTATTCTTGCATTAAATTACAGCAAACCTATACATTATGTAACGGAAGCACAATTCTATTAAAGCATAGCCGTTAAAAAACGAATAAAAATAATATTAAAAAAAACTGGCACAAATTCATTTCAATCTTTACTACAATTCTTTCCGTGTTCTTTAAATGAATGGTTCCGTCTTTTTAGTTTTTTTTATTGAAATTTGTAAATTTTATCGTTACTATCAAGTTTTTAGATTTAAATCCCAACTGGTTTGACTTCGGAATATCAACCAATGTATAGATCTACGAATAGCATCTTTAAAGAAAAATTTGTAAAACCGCGATGCAACTCGCAGCCCTCTTTGAATAAAACAAAAGTGATTGCAGCCTTCTGGAAAGAAGGAAAGATGTAAAATGCAAAAAAGTTTCTCTCGAGCTAGTTTTTGAGTCGCAAACTGACTTCCTGCTTAACAACAGGTCGTTGTTCCCTAGTCGGAGGCCACTCGAACTAGGTCGGTCCGACACCAGATCCGCGCGCGCGCTTCGTCCCGCAGTTCTTGTGGGTTATAGGTCGAGGTTTCTTTTTTTTTTCCTTCCCCTCTTCTCTGCCTAGTCACAAATACTTGTTTTTTTACTATCCAATAAACTAATAGGCAATACTAAATCCAGAATTCTCTCTCTCTCTCTCTTTTATTTTTTAAATTTTATCAACATTGTTATTAATTTAGGATTTAAGTAATTTTGAATATAAAATATTTACTGTATTATGAATAATAAAAGACAATAAATTAAATTTTTAAAGTCATGATTATATCCATTATTATATAAAATTATTTTAAATATAAAAGTAAAAAGATGTAAACAAGTAGGAAATTTTCAACTCTAGACGAATTCGACGTGAAGTTAATATTATAATTAAAATATCTACAAATTTTAAAATTCATTTTGTAGATGGCAGTTAAAATATTTGTATAAATTTTTATTTGTTTCTTTTGCATTTAATTGATATTAGACAAGAGGACCGTCGAAAGCTTGTATGGAGCCTGGAGTAGCGAGGTCCTTTTGCCATTTTATTCAACAAAGGAAATACGTATAGTGTTTCTTTGTTAGTAAAAAGTAACCTTAAAACGTTTTATTTTTAGTTAATAAAAGTAACATTAATTTACAGAGTTAGGAACCACTACGAGCTCACCCCCCTCTCTCGAAGAGCCTGGGAACATATTACCGAATTCATAAGCCTTTATTTTGTATGCAGAACGTGGAAGTTTATATTCTTCTCCAAAATCAAGAGAAGAAAGAAATATGTTGACGACATTTACATGTATGATTCTGTGTAAAGTAAACTATAATAACATCATTCTGTAGATAAATAATATCAGATTAACTATTTTCTTTTTCTGCGTGAGGATCAGGATCAGGATATCTGAAAAATAATAGAACTGTGGATCTAAGATTCACTGACATAATTCGATTATAATTATAATAGTCCTGATCGAATTAACTACTTTAATTAATTTTGCTATTGGTTAAATTCCAGAAACTTAATACTTAAAGGATAATCGAATATTCAAATTCTTTACGAACTTCTATAAGAAGAAAGCTTGAAGAGAATCGAATTATTAGAATAAATTTAAAATTTTCAAGTAATAAGGATAAATTAGGAAATCCTAATTTGGAATTAAATTTATATCTAGAGAGCTTTGGATATCAACCAGTCAGAGAATCGATTGTTATGATTGATTAATAGAGTAATCACCTCGTACAAATTCCGAACTGGAGAAAGCTATTCTGATCCATGATGGCGATTCTCGGAAGTTGCTAGAAACTCGATATTACTAACAAACAACACACAGTATCTATGTGTAACAAGTATTCAATAGCTAGAATTACAGAATTTGTCCTCCTTCTCTCCACCATTACTAGATGTTGTGTTCTAATTAACGTTCTAATAACGTGCTTCAGTTAGACTAGTATTAAGAGATTTGATCGTTAAGTAGAATAGGACGACTTAACGATGTCACAGGTGGACTTGATATATGACTTTGCACTTTGAATGAACGTTAGAATTCTTCGTAGTACAATAGACTCCATAGTGCATTACTAATCGAGACTGGGAGCAGCATAGTTCAAAGTGGAATGCTTTCTGTATAGTAATATAGTCTTTGAAGTATTGAAAAATACAAAACTTCATCATAATCAATCTAATTATTCGTAAATAAATGTCTGAATATTCAAAATTTCTCTTGAATGTACCCAGCAAGCCAATTTACCAGTCTTGAAAACATTCTATGGTCGAATCACTCTTAATTTCTACTTATCAAATCATCATCATAAATAACTTCAGTATTCATTACTTTTATAACAGAATTACGTGTGAATTGTTGCTATTTATTATTATTCTTTTGTTTATTTCTGAAGTCTGGCTTTTTTTCGAGAAAAGAAAAAAAAAATCTCATCAAATCACGCATCTTTAAATCCATTTTTATAACATTTGGCAATAGCAATATCAAATTTCATAAGCTATCTATATTAAAACTTTTTAAAAATAATAACTTATTATTGATTTGTTTATATTTCCCTATTTAATTAAATATTAAAGTAATGCGTGTATTCTCTAACTCGGTTTTAAGTATGAATTATGCATAGTGGACCCTGAGTAACCTTTACCTCGAGGTTATCTTTTTTATCATAATGATTAACCGAACCGATTCTACACAAATTAGGTATCGATTAAATAATTATACTATCCCTTTGCTTTTCTGATAAACGAATAGCTAATATTTTCTCTATGTCGTGACAGTCCATCAAACATAACCCTCATTCTCTGAAGCTTTATAAAGAATAGTCTATTTTTTAAAAAATTACAGCAAATTTAGTTTATTTTACGGCAAATTTTTACACATTTACGTAAAATACTGTTTAATGTAAAATAGAAAGTTTACATGAATTGTTACAACGATACAAATGCATCATTCATTCCATATATCAATTCATTTCACTCTTATTATTAACGCTGTGTATGTATGTGTGTGTGTATGCCTTTCATTTTCCCCTTTCGATTTCAAATCTCTTTCATATTCAACTATAATGGTTAGATCCAATCTTGACATTTAGCGTCTTCCTGCTATCAAAAGACTTTCTCCTTGACGAAAAGATCAATTAATTTTTTCAGAGCAAACTACGATTCTTATCTTAATGTTTAAAACAATCTCTTTTTGCAATTTTTTTTTCCTTTAAAAAAAATATTCTAAAATATGAACTCTTTCAGAAAAATCAAATTCTTTCGTTCTTCCTTCCATTTAGCGCTTCGTTCAAAGCATCCGGACTTTCTCCACTGAAAGGATAATAAACAAGAAAATCGCACTACAATCGCAACTTTTCACAATAAAAGGCTTTTATGCAAATAAGTAGTTTCTTTCACCGATATTCTTACGCTGTAACATTTTTTCTAGTATTTTCATTTCATTCCTATTCTGTCAAAATCACCTGTTATTCAAACTTCCAAAAATTGAGAATCATCACATGCGTAACATTTTTGGTCTGTTTATGTGATTGTTTGAATTATTTAAAAACATAGATCTATGCTTAAATCTAACACAATCTGTTTGTCTATCTCTTGGTAAAATTAAATACATTATATAAATGTAATGCGTAAACATCGAATAACCTTTAAAATTACTTTTTCTTAATATTTATCATCATCTTTATTAACGCTTTCATCATCAAACACTTGGGTTCAAACGTTTACTAATCAATTTTACTAAAATTGAATTCATTTGTAGCTGTTCAAATCTTTAAAAAAAACTTTTAGATTTTAATCAAATAAATTTCAATTCAGAACACGAATTTTATTTGAAATTTGGCGAAGAAATTAATTCAAAAATATATAATTTTGATAAACCATATGATCCGGAAGAGTGATTACGACATGTATATCACTCTTTAAATATCATAGGCATTGTTTACACGGAAAGATGTTTTATTTATCTCCCTTGTGCTTCGGGCATTATTGAAACAAAAAAAAGGAAAAAATTCTTATTGAAAAATATTTCTCAGACGTATAATTGAAATTTAAATATTCAGTAGGAATCTAAAATTCCTATAACCAGATAAGCATCTGGTTTAATTTATAAGAATATTAAGCATATGATCAGGCCATAAAAGAAAAACGGGATCTAGACTGATGCATCAGGAAGTCACTGTAGAGCTTCATACTGTCACCAACAACGCTTCCCCCGTTTCTCCCAAAGAGTCTAATAATCCTCCAGGATTAACGATAGGAATTCTGCAGGATTCCCAACCACCCCACCAAACTGTGGAGATTGGATTCTAGCGTGTGGTTAGATGCTGTTATGATAGAAGCCGTGTTTCTGCCTTTGCTTTTTTCCTCGCTTTTTTTTATATCTTCCTGTTGTGTGCGAGTTTATGGTTAATTTAAAATAGGAAGAAATGTTTTTTTTTTTTTTTGTTTCATTTAATCAAAGTTTAGTTTAACATTTTCATATAATACAAAGCATTAATTAATTAATTATTATTATTATTAGAATAAATCATCTGTAAAGCAATACCAAAATTTAATCAAGCTATCATTGTTATAAATTATTAGTTAATTTAATAAAATCTTAATTTTCTAAGTAACATCTGGTTGTTCGAACGAATTAAGAATTTCAAACCATTCTTATAGTTAATTCCACGTACAGTACAAATAGACTTTTAAATCGATATAAAAAGTTGTTGAAAAATTCAGAATTAAGCTCTGCTCCAACAACTCAAACTTTGTTTTGATTTTTTGAAGCAAATTTATATATCATAAGTAGCAAGAAGCATAGATTTTAAAGAGACTATTTATTGGATTAGTATTAAGACCATTCAGTGATGATAACGAGTCATTTCGTGAAATTTCCAAGAAGAAAAGGTTTCAAAATGGAGTCGATAAATTTTCAGTCTAACGAATCAGGAACAATTGACGAGAATATCATGGTTTCAGCAGACATCTCGAGTTGTTACCGGTAATAAAAATAAACGAGACGAGAAAAAAAAAGGAAAGAAATTGGAACAAGACGTGAACAGGACGATCTTTTGTTCTCGTTAAGAAAGGTTCCCTCCAGGAACTATAAATTATCAGTGGACGATAGTCTCATCTCGGGATGACACGTAGGAAGAATATGTAATCTTCATCTACGGCAAGAAGAGCTTTAAGGAAACCAATGCTCTGCATTTTTACGGGATCTTTGACAGATGGCATTAGAGGAATCACTTCTACCAACGATTCTTGGAGTTTGAGTCTAGAGAGTTAAACAGCAAGATCCTTCCAAACCATGTGAGAAGATATAAGTACCATTATACAACCACAATTACCTGATATATAAGATTTTAAAAAGTATATATATATAAAGATGAAAAATATGTATCTGTTTGATAAACTAACGAGAAATTACATTAGAATTTGTTCAATATTTAATTATTTCTTACAGCGTTAAAATTCTATACTATCGAATCTATTTTCTCTCAGAAACATTGCAGTTAAAATAACAAAATAAATAAATAACTATTTCTTATTTAACTATGATAAACCTACGTAAATTTAATCCAGTTTTAATAAAAAAAATATCTTACGTAAAAAGTAATAAAATAATTTTAATTATCCTATTTAAAAAATAAAAATATTTTA